>NW_006800589.1:35872-80478 GCF_000485575.1 Poecilia formosa | reverse complement strand
CACAAATTCCTCCTGGTTCCCATCTGCAGAGAAATCTTCTCTAGTTCACCAGTTAGTTGGATCTGCCTGATCCAAACTGATCAGTTGAACTCTGCAAGTTTTATTATGTTTTAAATAACCCAGCATTCTTTACTGTGCTGTGAGCAGTCCGGGTGTGAATTTTTTTGAGGATCTTTTTGTGTGGTTTCACTTCTCCGAAACGGACAGATGTTATGTCTGCCTCGCTCCTCCTGAGCGCCACTCTCCATCTGGGCACAGGAGGGTAATGTCTTCCAGCCCCATTTCTTAAAACGGCAGAGTGAGCTAAGTTTAATTCTTCGCGTGGTGGAGCCGCATCCGCATTGGTTGTGCAGCAGGCTGCGCATGTTGCGGTCTGATTAACTTCTGCATTTTTATTTATTTCCTCAAGATAAGGGTGTCATCTGTTTAGACCAGTGTTTCTCAACTCTTCAACTCTCTGTCAGCTCCTGGTCAGAAAGATGCATTTTGTTCATTGTCCATTAGATGATATTCAGAAAGGATTTTTTTTATTGATTGATTTTAGTTGCGTCTGCGTTGAACTCTTTGCATAAAGTCTATTATGTCTGCCCATGTGCACCAGTCAAGGATGTGAATTATTACCTGTCAAAATGACAGTAAAAAAAGAGTCAAATATGGAAAATATTCCGTTAACAAGACTTCTGACATACACACACATATATTGTTGAGAAAACGAGACATTTCCTACCTGTTGCTCATTGTTAGCAGTTACAAGACAGTTCCACCCAGTGATGTGACTAGCTGTTTTAGCTCAATTACTTTTATATCAAAACGGGTTCTTTACTGTCTGATGTGTTTTGACGTACTGTTCAGAGATGGTCTCTCCTGCACACAAACAGCACCATTCATTACGTGCTTTTTGTACTCCAGAGACCATGCAGGTGTTACCAAGGCCAGGGATGAATTTATCCGCTGTCTAAGCTGTCCTCCCTCCGCACTTTCTCAGGGTAGGAACAATAGATATGTTCATTTCATACAGAATGAAAGCAGGACCGAAGTTTATCAACTATTCATGTTTTTCATCCTTTCAAACTGCCTCAAACTGTTTCCTGGACCACACAGAGCTCTCCTGACCTCTCCTCTGACCCAGTGCATCAAACAGCAGATTTTGATTATAAAAATGAATACATGTTCCACATAATAACTTCAAACTCTTATAAAACAAACATGAACAGTTTCAATACCAAAACATGTTACATTCAATACATTTTTCAGATGAATGTTTGACTTATACACTGTTAAGAATGTGATCTAATATAAAAGACTATGATTAGACTAATTTTAATCAAATCGTGACTATTATATCTAAGAAAATGTTCTACTGATTAAGTTATGTACTGATTAAACCCTGAGTCCAAGTCTAACCCTAAATTGAGGCCTACTCAAAACAATCATGATCAGTCTAATATTTCAACATGTACCAAAGTTAAACATCATTAAAATTAGTATAATTAAACCAATATTTCCAACATATAGAATAATTGGGTAAAACATTCTTTTATAACTTCTCAAAAACAATTTGCCAGAATTTTGAATCATTCCTCTTGACAGAACTGTTAGAAGGTATGTCAGGTTCGTTGCCCTCCTTGCTCATACACGTCTTCAGTTCTTCCCATTGATATTTTCTGGGACTGAAATCGGGACTTTGTCCTGGCCACTCCACTAAGTGTGTGTGTTTCAATGAGGCTAGCACTTCGGCACCCTGCAATTTAACTCCATTTTTCCTTGGAAAGCTGTTCATGCTGGATGGTGTGTTTGTGGTGATGTGGTTTCCTCCAAACATAGCATTTTATCTGAGAGACAAACGCCTCAATTTTAGTCTCATCAGACCAAAGAGCTTTCTTGGACTTGTCCATGGAGGGGCCCACACACATCTTTTGGCAAACTCTATTCTGTTGATTTATGTCAGTCACTTTAAAGGGGATTAATAATTAGCCAGTTACTTATTTTATGTTATTTTTGTTATTGTCATTATTTTGTAGAAATCAGTTTGACTGAAAATTGTTTTGTAAACCATAACTTAAGATAATTCTGCATTTTTAACAGGCATTCAAGATTTGCATAGTAAAAAAAACTATGAAGTGATAAATCCACACAATTGCTCTCCTCTATCAAAACCTTTATCATTGTGATCTAAAATATTAATATGTATGGAAGAAGATAAGTACATGAAAGGGAATGGAGGGCCTAGATTTATATTGCAGGGATAAATGTAATCCCTCTGCTTAGTGCATGACCAGCTAAACGTCCCAGTTAAACGACGTTTAACTAAAGTCCGAAAAGGGGTTTTAATGTTTTTATCTTTTTTAATCTTTTTCAAAATCTCTTTCTCTTTCTCACTGTTTATTCAATGTCACACTGTTTTTATTTTAATTTTGTAAAGTATTTTGAAATGCCTTGCTGCTGAAATGTGCTATACAAATAAAATTTGATTGATTGATTGATAAATGCCAAATATTTATTGCCAAAGTGTAATATTTACGTTTTAACATTTATGGCCCAGCTTTGAAGGTAAACAGATAGACACAGGAGTTTAATCAGGCTTTATGAAACCAAACATAAACGAATGAGCTTTCTTTTTTACTTGATCAGGACAGATGTGGATAGTTTTTTATTAAGTTTAATAGAAATCAGGAGTATGACAGTTTGCTTATTGTAATAAATGTTAGAATCCAGGATTCGTGCACTTAAAATATAACTTTTTAATAAATTACGTTGTGTTTTTTACAGATGAGACATGTGTGGCCAATGTCTGGGAGTCCAAGAACCGTGGAGTAAATGGTACTCAAAAAGGACAGGTTTTGTGGAGACTGGAGCCTGAACCCTACTTCATGGAGGGTAAGTGAGTTTTATCAGGGCCGTTACTCCAGTTTTGCTGTTGACCTGTATGAAAGCTTGCTTGTTAAACTGTTGGATTATGTGAAATCCATTATTGAAAATAATGTGCCATTTTGTCATCCTGTGAAAGGATCAATTCTGGGAAAAAATGATGGAATTACTTCTCTTGGATAATTATCATCTAGTTGTTTTCCTGGGGAAAAAAATTTAAAAAGCCAGTTTTTATAACAGTTTAAAATCTTTGTTGTGCACACAAACATATCAGTTTGACAATTTATTTACAGGACCTCCCTTTAACTAGATCTCTTCAAAGTGTCCAAAACGTATCCATTAGCAACTTTTTAAAATTTATTTAAAATATTCAGAAGAAAATGCAGCTTGAAGCTGAAACACCAACACACAATGCTACTTAAAAATGCTAATGACTGGCATTTGCAAAGCATTCAATCCATCAGCAACATTCATTTTGCTAGCCACTGATTGGGTGTAACCCTCAACAGCAGAGATAGGGTAAATTGTAGCTGTCAGTTTCTGCTACTGCGATTATTAAAACATATTAATATTTGATGTTTGTACTATTAAAACAGGCAGTTGTAGATATTTTTAGTGGGGGACTCAAGTATTTGTGGTTCTCAGCAGTTATGATTCCTAACAAATATCACTGTAAAGTGAATTCTGGTCAAGAAGCAGAGCAATATGCATTTAAATTTAAAAATAGATGAGCAACATTTGAATTAGTCTTTTGCTTGATTTTTTTTTAATTCTTGTATGAAATCAGGGTTTTTTGCTGTTAAGTAAAATAGCTTGATGAGTAAAACTGATTACTACATTTGATTATGCAATTGATCCACAACTGAAAACCTAACATCATCTAATTGCTTTTATCTAAAACAAGTCTTCTTACAGTTGCAGAAATTACAGCTGTTTTTTTTAGTTATTTAGTCTTATTTTGATTTTGTTTAAAACATTAAAGCAGATAAACTGAGTAGCAGTGAAGAACCTTGCCCCCAAATAACCTATTTTATACTGTTCTGATTTTCAGATTTTTTTACACAAAGCAACTTTAACTCACCAAACTGAGACACTGAATCAGGTGAATTTGTTGTCTTCTCCTGCAATCATGAGCTAGCTACTTCACAGATATGCTACCAGTAGTTTTGAAGGAGGATTACCTCAGAGACAGGACTCTGGCAAAAATTAAAACCATGGAATTGTGAAATTTGGAATTAGGAAAATAAATGTACTTAATGGAAACTGGGCAATTAAAAAAAAAAAAAAAAAAAGTTTTTCACGAAAACGTTTTTGTGCTAGGATGAGGTGGTTTTTCGGTCGTGTCAAAATAGATATATTTTGCAAAACTGCAATGGAAACACTTTATTCACACCACATGAGTCATGTGATCAACAACTGGATGTTACTACTGGCAAAAACCACAAAGAAGATGACAGAAAGTAGTAGAAGGATGATGGTGTGTTTTTGGTTTTGTTCTCACACAAGAGCTCTCACAGAATCGCACAGTACATAAAAAGCTGTGTGTCATTTGATCGTTGAATACATCGCTCTTCTGTAAAATTGCCGGCTACAGTTTCCCCAAAACATCGCAGTCGTAGATGCTCCAAAGTATCCGGGGCTTGTTGCTCTTTCACCTGAATAAGATGCTGACATCTCCTCTGACGGATGAATTTTGAATAATTATGGCACCTGTCACTGCCATAATTTTAATGACACATAATGGAAATAAGCTTATTCACCTGTGATTGCAATTTAATTTCTTAATGAAAACACTGGGGAAATTGTGTTTTTTCGACATTAGCAACATTTTGGAAACAATGGAAATGGCCAATATCTCCCATCACATTCATGAAGCTGAACTGGGAAGCTCCTTCAGTGACAGACTGAAGGAGCTTCAGTCTGTCACTCAGCAGGTTGGACACCCCCAAAGGTGGTGGAGAATGACCGAGCTAAGATCCTGTGGGACTTCCAGATCCAGACAGACAAGATGGTAATGGAGAACCAACCGGACATTGTGGTGGTGGATAAAGAACAGAGGAAAGCCGTTGTGGTGGATGTAGCAATACCAAGTGACCACAACATCAGGAAAAAGGAGAAACTGGAGAAATACCAGGGCCTCAGAGAGGAACTGGAGAAGGCCTGGAAGGTGAAGACCACAGTGGTGCCTGTGGTCATCGGGGCCCTCGGGGCAGTCACCCCCAAACTGGAGCAGTGGCTCAAACAGATCCCAGGAACAACATCAGACATCTCAGTCCAGAAATGTGCAGTTCTAGGCACAGCCAAGATACTGGAGGAGAACCCTCAACCTCCCAGGCCTCTGATAGAGGACCCGAGCTCAGAGGACATATGAGAGTGAGTGAGTGAGTGAGACAGAGAGAGAGAGATAAAGAGAGAGAGGTTCAAGGGAAAACCTAGCTTGGTTTGTTTGTTTACCCTTAAGAAATTGTTCAGCCAGTAGGTGGTGCTACATTTCTGATTGAAATGTGAGGTGGGGGGGTGGGGAATTATTGCAGACATGCCCAATTCTGCTCTTTGAATGCTTTTCATGTACAGAAAATTTGGGGGGGAATTTCTCTTTGCAGCTGAGACAAAGATCTGTTTCAAATATTATCATGGAATAAGTGGAGCATTAAGAGCAACAACTCCTTGCATCACTGTGAAGAACCCAGGAGTGCCAGTAAGTGTGTGATTTAATACTTTATCATCCATATCCAAATTGCCTTTGTTTTGTTCCGTTGGTTGTCACTAGTACCACAACTTTTATGGTTAGGGATCAGGAGAGAAGGGGGTAAATTAATTTACAGATTATTTCAAGCAACTGGAATATGTGGTTTTCCCCCTCATAGCTTTGGCAAGGGCAAATGTTTTCAAATTCACAATGATTATGTGTGATAGTATGATTGAGCCACCAAAAATTAGCAACTATAAATTTCTTTTATCTAGTAATCTCTCGTTTTACATTAAAATGGAATTTTCCCTAAGACCTACACTCACATTTTCAGGAAGACCAGCCTTTTCAACCAGCTTCCATCCTCTTAGCAGCAATGAAAACTTATAAAAACACAGTGTGTTGGAAACCCAGGTTTGGTGACTGACTTTTGTCAGGCTTGAGTGACAAAAGATAGAAAAAGACTGATTCTGTTGGCGAATAAAAAAAAACAAAAAACTAAGAACAAGATCTTTATTTATTTTACAATTTTGTTATTGTTTTTTTAACAGCATCTGTTGATTAAACTCAAAGTTACAACCTTGAGATGATTATATGAGTTGTTTCACAGAGAAATTGATCAGAAGCGCCGTAAAGGCAAGACAGGGAAATTCAACAGAGAAAACATGGTCATGACCATAAAGAAGGAAATGCTGGGCTCACTCATGGGCTTTTAAAAATGTGACACTCTGCCTGAGAGCTGAATATAACTGCTGGTGAACAGGTGGATGACATGAGCATGAGTGCACTGTAGCACAGCAGCATGCAGGTGGATCAGATGAGATTGATTGCAGAGGTGAGAGCTGAGGAGAAAAACAGAGCAGGCAGACAGGCCAGAATCATAGCTGATTTTTTTTTGTTTTTGAAGTTGAAGTGAGATTAAACTAAAATCACTTCTCCATGCATTTGTTTGTTTTTGAAATAGGTGAGAAGTGAAGGCCAAGTGGAAGAGCAGTCGGGAAGTGAACATTGTCGAAAACTTGTCAGCTTCACCCTGTCAGGTAAGAGGAGTAACACACACAGCCAAGTAAAAATAATTTGTAAAGCACATTTAAGTAACAAGGCAGTTCAAAGTAATTTACAGCATAAAAACAACACAATAAACTATCATGAAACAAGCGGCAAATATTCCATTTTGTCAAATGCCATCATCAAAATCAAGAATACTCATTATCAAAGATATTGATCAATGTTCCAGTTATTATTAGTCAAATACAGATCTAGACAGCTGGGTTCTTAAAATTGATTTAAAAAATCTCAATGTTTCAGCTGTTTTTTTGGTTTTCTGCAAGTTTGGTCCAGATTTATTGCATAAAAACTGAATGTTGGTTTGTTGTTTAATTCTGGTTCTGGAGCTGCAGCGCAAACTACAAGAAGAAGACCTGAGTGGTCTTGAAGGTTGATACGACAAAAGTTCTTTAATGTATTTTGGTTTTATGCTGTAAAGTGATTTATAAACTAACAACAGTATTTTTGTGTTTTCACACCTGATAGTCCAGAAGACTCGATTCGGGACCAAAGTTGCAAAATTTGTTACATTTTCAACTCGTGCACTTTGTGTTCACACTGCACTATCAAACGATTCAAACTAATTGAAAAACTGTTCCCCTTCCTCGCCGGTGGTAGGGAGGGGAAACTCCTCCGGTCCCAAGCAGGAGGAGTTTAAGTATCTGGGGATCTTGCTCACAAATGAGGGAAAAATGGAGCGGGAGATCGGCAGACGGATTAGCGCCAGCATCTGAAGTGAAGCGAGCGCTCTACTGGTCTGTCGTGGTGAAGAGAGAGCTGAGTCAAAAAGTGAAGCTCTCAATTTACTGGTCAATCTATGTACCAACCCTCATCTGTGGTCATGAGTTGTGGGTCATGACTGAAAGAACGAGGTCCAGGATACAAGCGGCCGAAATGGGTTTTTTCTGTAGTGTGGCTGGGCTTTTTTAGTCAGCATTAGAGTTTGATTGTGCATTCACACCTCCCAAAATGAACAGGACTTTCTAGAGAAAAGAACTAGAGTTCTATTAAAGCGGACTAAACAGGATTGGTGTGAATGCACCCTAAAGTCATGTATTCACTATGTGCTTACGTGATCACATAATGAGTATTGTAGTTCAGGGGTATGAGCGCCAAGTTGGATGATGGACATTGTTCAATAAAGCAACTGGGTGGTTTTTGTGATGATTTAATTCAGTGTTCTGGCTAATTCAGTAATAAGGTGGACACACAACACTGGGCTACAGGGAGCCAGTATAAGGACTTAGGAATGGACGGGATTTGCTTCTGGATCAACTGCAATTGTTTCATTGACTTTTTAGGCAGTAATCAGGTTGACTAAAGTCAAACATATGGACTAGTTTCTTTGAGATCTTTCAAAGAGTTTCTAGAATTTCTTTAATCCTAGAAATGTTCTTCAGGTGATAGAAAGCCAACGTTGTAATGCCTATGCTAGCACTATGGGTATTGACAAGAAAGATGCCTATAACTGCTACTGTTTCAGATATTCAGGCAGTGGGGTTGAAGAAGGGGATGTTTTTTAACCCTGACCCATACTTGAAGATGTCCATCCTGCCTGGGAAGAGGAGCGGCCTCCCCAAATTCACTCATCATGGCCAGGAGAGGCGCTCCACCATTATAGCCAATACCATCAACCCTGTGTGGCATGGGGAGGTAAGCCCCTTTGCTTTGATAAACTCATTCGCCCTGGTCATGCATTTAAGACTTTGGATATCAGCAGATGTCCAATTCTTAAAAAATGTGTGTGTTAGAGTTTTTATGAAACTTTTTATTACCTGTTCTGTCCACCAATTTAACACTAAGAATTATCAAGTATCTAGGTTTTTGTATCTCTGTTTTCTGTAGAAGTACACCTTTGTGGCTCTCATGAGTGATGTGTTGGAGATTGAAGTGAAGGACAAGTTTGCCAAGAGCCGACCAATTATCAAGCGCTTTCTGGGTCATCTGATCATCCCCGTGCAGAGACTTCTTGAGGGGCCAACAACAGTTGAGTGAGTTCACACCCAGACACAAAACTGTGCTGTACAACTGAAATGTCAAAAACAGGGGTTTTCAACCTTGATCCTTAAGGCACACACTGAGTGTTTTACATGTGTCGCTGCTAAAATGACACATCACTTTAGTTATCTTTAGAGATAACAGAAATGTTCTAATCTTTAATTGGATAATAATCTAACTAGGTTTAGATTACTACAGTTCAGCAAAAGCTTGTTAATCGATTGAAATCAGGGGAGCTGAAACAAGGAAACATCTAAAAGATGCAGGGTGGTGTGCCCTGACGATTATGGTTTGAAAACTAAAGAACTGATGGAACCAAAGAACTTTTTCCACAGGGAATACTTCATGTTGGCCTCTCTGTTGCTCTTGTAAAAGTTCTATACATGCATCTCAATATTTATCATTAACTGCATTTCCATTGCAAATATGTCCAGTGTTATGTCAACTTTCCACTAATGTCAAAAAANAGTGTTTTACGTCACTGCATTGTTGGTTTTGATGTGTTTTAATTTTGATTTTTATTTGTTTAATCTTGTGATTGTACAGCACTTTGGTCAGTGGTACTGTTTAAAAGTGCTATATAAATAAACTTGCCTTGCCTTGCCTATTTTGGTTTTATGCTGTAAAGTGATTTATAAACTAACAACAGTATTTTTGTGTTTTCACATCTGATAGTCCAGAAGACTCGATTCGGGACCAGAGTTGCAAAATTTGTTACATTTTCAACTCGTGCAGTTTGCGTTCACACTGCACTATCAAACGATTCAAACTAATTGAAAAATTGTTCCCCTTCCTTGCCGGTGGTAGGGAGGGGAAACTCCTCCGGTCCCAAGCAGGAGGAGTTTAAGTATCTGGGGATCTTGCTCACAAATGAGGGAAAAATGGAGCGGGAGATCGGCAGACGGATTAGCGCCAGCATCTGCAGTGAAGCGAGCGCTCTACTGGTCTGTCATGGTGAAGAGAGAGCTGAGTCAAAAAGTGAAGCTCTCAATTTACTGGTCAATCTATGTTCCAACCCTCATCTGTGGTCATGAGTTGTGGGTCATGACTGAAAGAATGAGGTCCAGGATACAAGCGACCGAAATGGGTTTTCTCTGTAGGGTGGCTGGGCTGTTTTAGTCAGCATTAGAGTTTGATTGTGCATTCACACCTCCCAAAATGAGCAGGACTTTCGAGAGAAAAGAACTAGAGTTCTATTAAAGCGGACTAAACAGGACTGGTGTGAATGCACCCTAAAGTCATGTACTCACTATGTGCTTACGCGATCACATAATGAGTATTGTAGTTCAGGGGTATGAGCGCGAAGTTGGATGATGGACATTGTTCAATAAAGCAACTGGGTGGTTTTTGTGATGATTTAATTCAGTGTTCTGGCTAATTCAGTAATAAGGTGGGCACACAACACTGGGCTACAGGGAGCCAGTATAAGGACTTAGGAATGGAGGGGATTTGCTTCTGGATCAACTGCAATTGTTTCATTGACTTTTTAGGCAGTAATCAGGTTGACTAAAGTCAAACATATGGACTAGTTTCTTTGAGATCTTTCAAAGAGTTTCTAGAATTTCTTTAATCCTAGAAATGTTCTTCAGGTGATATAAAGCCAACGTTGTGATGCCTATGCTAGCACTATTGGTATTGACAAGAAAGATGCCTATAACTGCTACTGTTTCAGATATTCAGGCAGTGGGGTTGAAGAAGGGGATGTTTTTTAACCCTGACCCATACTTGAAGATGTCCATCCTGCCTGGGAAGAGGAGCGGCCTCCCCAAATTCACTCATCATGGCCAGGAGAGGCGCTCCACCATTATAGCCAATACCATCAACCCTGTGTGGCATGGGGAGGTAAGCCCCTTTGCTTTGATAAACTCATTCGCCCTGGTCATGCATTTAAGACTTTGGATATCAGCAGATGTCCAATTCTTGAAAAATGTGTGTGTTAGAGTTTTTCTGAAACTTTTTATTACCTGTTCTGTCCACCAATTTAACACTAAGAATTATCAAGTATCTAGGTTTTTGTATCTCTGTTTTCTGTAGAAGTACACCTTTGTGGCTCTCATGAGTGATGTGTTGGAGATTGAAGTGAAGGACAAGTTTGCCAAGAGCCGACCAATTATCAAGCGCTTTCTGGGTCATCTGATCATCCCCGTGCAGAGACTTCTTGAGGGGCCAACAACAGTTGAGTGAGTTCACACCCAGACACAAAACTGTGCTGTACAACTGAAATGTCAAAAACAGGGGTTTTCAACCTTGATCCTTAAGGCACACACTGAGTGTTTTACATGTGTCGCTGCTAAAATGACACATCACTTTAGTTATCTTTAGAGATAACAGAAATGTTCTAATCTTTAATTGGATAATAATCTAACTAGGTTTAGATTACTACAGTTCAGCAAAAGCTTGTTAATCGATTGAAATCAGGGGAGCTGAAACAAGGAAACATCTAAAAGATGCAGGGTGGTGTGCCCTGACGATTATGGTTTGAAAACTAAAGAACTGATGGAACCAAAGAACTTTTTCCACAGGGAATACTTCATGTTGGCCTCTCTGTTGCTCTTGTAAAAGTTCTATACATGCATCTCAATATTTATCATTAACTGCATTTACATTGCAAATATGTCCAGTGTTGTATCAACTTTCCACTAATGTCAAAAAAATAAATTTCACAATTGTGGTGTTTCCATTAAATAAGAAACACAACTAAATTCACACCTGGATAAGTTTGTTTCAAACAATAAGTTATTAAACAACATACTACTACTACATACTCATTATCCTCCTACAACTCACTTTTGTCCTCTTCTGACCTTATCATATTAATTTATCTACTTTTCAGGAGAAAGTTCAGACAAAATGACTAGAAGTTTTCTAATTGAGGCTTGCAGATATTCATTCCTTCCAGTAGGAGCCAGACTGCATTAATTTCAACTTCTAAACTAGCATAAGACATAATTACTGTACTTTAAAGAGCTTTATTTACCAGTCACACAGATCCAGATAAACAGCTTGTGTGTGTGTGTGTGTGTGTGTGTGTGTGTGTGTGTGTGTGTCTGTAGGAATCACCAGGTCAGCTATAACTTGTGTCGCCGCCTCCCGACAGACAATGTGAGCGGCCAGCTTCAGTTCAGAGTGGACATCACTTCCACCGGACAAGAAGGTGTGTTGCTGGTTTCAATCAGCAGTTGTGAGGCAGTAGAAAAGCCCATATTTTTTCATCCCAGTGAAATATTTATTTAATTTAACATGGTTTGTTGTAAACTCTGTAATGAAGTAATGAAACCCACCCCACACTTCTGCTCTTCAGAAGCCTCCCCAGACGCTGCTGGAGGAAGCCTCCTGGGCAGCGGAGACCCTGGCAGCCCGTCTGATGATGAAGATCTTCCTCAAGCCTCCTCATCATCTCGTGTCACAAGTGGACCTTCTCCCATGGATTCCGACGATGGCCCCTTGTTGGTGAATGGCCTTTGTTGCTATGGCGAGAACATCATGTGGCGTGAGCCCGGACGCGTGGGAGAGAATGATCTGCCCTCTGTGGCTCCGGGGCAACACACCCATCGACAGGTGTCCCTCAATGACTACCTTGACGCTCTTGAGGCCCCCACTGGCCACGGGGACCGACTTTTGGTGCCACCTTTGCCAAAACTGCGCTCCAGCTTTCCAACTGACACACGACTCAACGCCATGCTGCACATTGATTCAGATGAGGATGAGGATTCGGTGGGGCAGCACAGAGACCTATCACAGAACACAAGGGCAGAACAGAGCACGGACTCTGTAAGCAGATCACCTGCACAAAATGAAGATTTAAAGGAAGATGTTGGAGCTGGAGCAGAGGAAGGTTCTTCTTCTGCTGTTCAGCTTCCAGCTGAGCCTCCAAATGCCAGAAATGAAGTAGCAGAGGATGAAGGGGGAAACGAAGCTTGTGCTCTAACCAGAGCATTGGTAGATGGGGCTGAAGGGTCTGCTGGAGCAGCACAGGCGACTGAAGAAATGGCTGTCTTCTCATCCCAAAAGCCTGGAACTGAGGCTGCTGCAGCCGATCTACAGGGAGATTCCGTACCACAATGTTCCTGTCAGGAGCAGAGTAGCAGGATGGGAACCTGTAGCCCTTCCCTGGGTCCTCTCTCACCCATTCAAGTAAGCAAAAGAGAAGTTTTTACTCTACACCAAACTGTTTTAATCTGCAGGGGCTTATATACAGTTCCTAAAGGGCTCTGTGTGGTCGAGCCAAACTGCTGACATTAGTTCTCAGAGTTGCAGTTGTGCGACTAAAATCACAATTTTGTTCTCAGCCTCATGTCACAAGCTCCGTGGTGAACCTTTTGCCCCCCTCTCCATGCGAATCAACTGTGTAATTGGTCTGCATTTTGAAGGTGTGTTTCAGGAATGCACGATATAAACGGTATATGGTTGAAATTATAGAAATTTGGCATATGATAGATATCTGTAGTCTACCGACTAACCGCAGTAATGCTTGTTGATGATGTAACCAGCCGACATCAAAACAGAGAAAGTGGGAAGCAGTGTAGCAGAGAGCGCAAAAGAAGAACTTGTTAAAAAAACAGGTGCAAAAAATGTAAAATATCTGGACCTGGTTAGTGTTTAACCTCCCATGATCTTGGCACGATGCTCAAGAGGAGGCCGGTAGATGTCATTGTCGGATAGCAGGGAAGCACCATGAGGCGGGGTCACAGAATGATGATCTTTCTGAAACCACAGAAAGAAAACTTTGTAATATCACACAGAGCACAAAAATCCTGGGGTTTAAATGACCCTGTGATAAATAATTTATTTTGCAGTTCAGAGAGGGAGGAATTATTTCCTCATGATTGTTGTATTTACTGTACTGTTGTAAACCACACATGACAAAATACCATGATGTTAATGCAGCAGGAGGGGGAGCTGAAAGGTCTGTGCGAAAACAAACATCCACAAATCAGACATCGTGTCGACAGTTGACTTTGGGCCAACCTTGCTGTTCCCTTTAATCCTCTCCTTTTCTGCCACCAGGAGGTTGAAGCAAGAAAAGAACTTGCTCCAAAAGCAGAAGAGGAAGGGGCAGAGTCATCAAGCAGTGAGGCGAATGGGCCAGTTGGAGCATCTGCTCCAAACAGCAGCAGAGATGTCAGAGGAGGAGAGAGTTCTGAAGCTGGTAAGAGGTTTCATAAGATGTTGGAAGATACATTTAAGCACACACAGTTCCTTTTTTTTGTTTCATCAAGACCTTCAGCAGAACCATACATCTGCCAAAGGAGTTGAGAGGACAGCACACTCACACGTATAGTAAAGTACAGACTCACTGGTCCAGGAGTACTTACTGGAAAGAAAAACTGAGTACACCGAGCTGGTAGTAGCAGAAAACACTTTATGTTTAGCACTTTGATAAGAGTTAAACATGGCTAAGCAGATAAACATGGAGCCAGTTGTACTGAATTTCTATAACTTGTAGACAATAAATAATAGATCAGCCTTAAAGTAGCAAATATTTGGCTAGTTTTTCTGCATCATTTTAGAATAAGATATTGCTGATGTTACCAGTGTGCCACCGAATAGGGAAGGATGTTCTAGAGGCAATATAAGTCATGCAGTTTAAGACCAGTGCTACTGAATACCAAGAAAATGTATTTTGGAATTATAATTTAATAACTTCTAAAGAAATATCCCTTTCAATATACTTGCTTTTTAAAAAAGAAAAAAAAAAGACACCATATTGCTATTCTTCAGTGACCTAAACTTAAAAACAAATTTAGTCTGATTTTAATGTCAGAAAGTGAGTGGGAATATATCATGTCCCTTTTTTGTGTATGTAAAAATCTGCTTTTTGTGATAAGTAGTACAGAGAATTGTTCCAAACACTGAACAACAAGGAATTCAACAGAAAATTGAAGGAATCCTTTCTGTTACGCTTCCTTGAAATCTAAAGTAAAGTTTAATTATGTGTAAAAGAATATTGTGAGTAACATGATTTATAAACACCATCATTGAAAATAAAGCATAGAGGGAAATGATCTGTTACCAACAAGTAAATGATATTGGTCATCAATAGGAAAAGGAGCTTATCTGAGCAAGTAGAAAGTAATGCAGCAAAATTGAGCTCTGTTACTCATATAGTTTTGTTGCTTCTGTGTTCGAAAGGAATGAGGGCTGAAGGCGGGAACAAAGAAGGAGGGCAGAAAGGCACAGATGTCTGGAGGAGGCAGTCCATGCAGACATCTGCAGATCAGGCACAGAACCAGGAGAGGTCCGGGGCCAGAGTGACTGACAGGACATTGCTTGAGGATAGAGAGATTGGTGAGATTGTAAAGTAGCCATCAGCGTCTATACCCTTTTTCTCAGCAGTTTTTTATTTTAAAACCAAGTTAGATATTGGTTTGAGATCATCTTCCTGTTAGGACATCCACCTATCCAAGTATCAACCGTGTAGTTATTGACTTGATCTGATGTTGCAGAATATAGTTAGTTTTCCTCCTTTTTTCTTTCATTTATTTTGTGAAATACATCAGCCCGTCAAATTGTTCTTCAGTGTGATTCTGTCACCAGCAGGATTGACAATTGTTATAGTTACAGCGTTCCTAGAGATAGAAGCCTCACCATGATTGGTCCAAACAGTCTTCAGAAGACATTTAGCTTTCAAATTTTAGCTAAAGCTTGAAGGTGTCTTCTCAATCCTGGTCACTGTGGACAGTTATTCAGTTTATGTGCAAGGTTGAGCATTTGTGGCTTTTGGATTGTGCTCATGAACATCATTAACATTTAAATTTCCTTGGTATGGGCCCAGAAATCATCTAATCATCTTTCAAAGAACTTGCTCATATTGTTGTTGTCCATGGGGATGACTGCATGTGCCACATGTCAATTGGCTGTAAGTTGCCTTTAGCATGAATGTTCTGAGCAAACTCCTGCATGGCATCTGTCCATGCCAGCGATGGGGAAATTGGAGAGGAATAGTTAAAGAGCAGAGCCTTATTAAAATCAGAGACAGTGATGTTTCTTACTGCAGAAGGAACAGCTCAGTGATTCTTAAGAATACAGACAAAATGGTTTTTAATTTTCCCCCAATTTTTTTTTCATTATTTCTCAACCTTATGTATGCAAATATGACAAATAATGTTTTGGAAATGTAAAGATGCTAAGGTGCAGGCTCCCAGTTGCAACATTTTTTTAAAAATTACATTTTTAATTGACCTGACCTAGAACGTTGTCATCACCATCTGACAAAAATAAATAAAAAATCATTTTTAATGACCCTATTAGTGATATTTTTACTAATTTTACAGACAAACGCTTCTCAAGAAACAAAAGAAATATTATTTAAAACCAAAAACAACAAAAAGGCCATCTGATGGAGTTGACAGAACTGAAGGTGGTGACCAACTAGTGAATAAAATGGAAAAACTTGATACATGTGAAGTAATGCAATTCATGTAAAATACATTAAAATGAATTAATTGCACATTTAAGTGAGATTTGACAACAATTTCACTGAAAGACTCACAAAAACTCTGATGGAGTTGAAAAAAAGCCAAACTACCTGAATTTATATGATGTTATTCTGAAGGAGGCCATATTGTAGCTCATCAGGTCCATGAAATCTTTACATTATACCAAAATTAAGCTTTTATATCACAAAATGTCATCAAAGTTTTGTAAATTGTCAGTTATGGTGTTGACACATCATGGTTGTGACAAGCAACTTAGGAATAAAACAGAAGAAGAAACCAAAGAATAACTTAAGCTAAACAGAGCTAACTAGCCCTCTGAGCAAAGGAAGAAAAAAGATGACGTCATGGGGTCCTCAGAAGTTCTGGTGCCCCCCAATAATGCCTGATTTTTCTACATTCTTTTTATTTCTGACGGTGTTGACAAAAATTAGGGACAAATTTCAATAGAGTTGGAAAATATATAAAAATGATTTTTAATTCAATTTATTGATACTTTTATAATTGTTTATATGACTACTTATACTTAATTGTCATAATATATAATTTTAGAATTTCTTTAATTGTTTTAAACTATTATAATGTGTTGAGTTCTGCTCCGGGACAAGGGATTTTAAAGACACCAGCCACCTACTACAATGTTTAAAATAAAAAAATATTCAGCAAATACCAGGAAAATATACATTGTTGTGCTCACATGACCCAGGTTAGTTTAATCAGATATTTGAAAAAATAATATTTTGTGTATATTTTATTCAAATTTTGTGCTTTATGCATAGGACCTGTTTTATCTCTATTCTCAAGAATCACTGAGCTAAGCTTATTTGAGCTTGTGCACTAGTAAATGATATAAGCCTACAGAGTCATGAAGCTGTTTTATTTTAGCTTTAGACTCTCCAATTCCTTCATTTGCAATAACTGCTTATCCTTGCAAGGTCGCGCAGGGGACCTTTTGACTACTCCAGGGGTCATCAGGTGAGAGGCAGGGTACACCCTAGACAGGTTGCCATTTCATCAAAGGGAAACCTGGAGAGCAATTTAGAGAATTAACGAATTAACCTCACAGTCATTTTTTCTAATGTGGGAGGAAGCCAGAGTACAAGGAGAGAACTCACATCTGCTAAGATTAGACTAAGATTAGAACCTGTTTTAGGTCAGTTAGTCACCAAATTTATATCCATCTATCTTGACATAAGTCATAAAATTATTTAACATTTTCTCATTATTCTGACATCTAGCAAAAAGAAATAATTGATGTAATTCTAACTGACATCAAACAGGAAAAGTCGGGTATGATTTAATGTCGGTGTCATGACGGTGTGTTTTATGCAATGTATCCAATATATTACTGAACTGTATAGTACCCTTAAAATTGATCAACAGCTAAAATGATATGTCTTAGGTTAGCAATTGATCCAGATGTTGTATTTTTAATGCAGGTGCCACAGCTCAGGTCTACGGTCATCAGTCTGTTCGGTCTCTTCCCTCTGTCCGCCATGACATCAGTCGCTATCAGAGAGTAGATGAGCCTCTGCCTCCTAGTAGGTGTTTGCATATCCTACATGAAATGTACAGGAATACTCAGAACTTGATTTGTCGCTTGTTTTTATTCAAACTAACTTCAGAATAACTTCCTGTTGTTGTAAAGCTTCATTGCAGGTTGACAGGTTGGCTCCATTTCTGACTGAGCAGCAGCTCAGTGTAACAAACTGGCCACTCTCTGGCAGAAGTTATGAACTACAGCAGAAATATTATTACCACATAAATTAGGGTACAATTAACAGAAATAAAATGTAATGTTCCAACAGAAATAAGGGTATAAAAAGTGTTTGTTTGCTCTAAGTTACATTTTCTTAAGTTTTCCTAAAGTTTGACTATGACAGATTCAGGGGCAGACATTTTCCTTTACATTCATTCATTTGTTACATACATTCTGAGTTTTTGTTGCTCATTGTGATTTGTGTTTCAGTCTGAAACCTTTCCCACTATCTTCCTAATCCAGATTGGGAGGCTCGTATTGACAGTCATGGTCGCATCTTTTATGTGGATCATGTGAACAGAACAACAACATGGCAGCGGCCTACTGCTCCTCCGGCCCCACAGACTCTACAGAGGTCCAGCTCCATACAGCAGATGGAACAGCTCAACCGCAGGTCAATACCAATAGTTTCAGTTCCATGAGTGGTAGTCATCATGTTCAGAGTTCCTGTAAAAATAAAAAGGTTAGGAGGTTGTTCTCGTTCTGATTGGAGGATCACCACTCATTGCTGGCACCTAAAATTCTTATTTCATTAGAAGCAAAAACGATGCCAAGTGGGTCATGAAAGTCACATGAGAAAAGGATTTTAATAATACACTAATCTTTCCACCTTTACACAATGTTTAGCTAGTATTTTGTATTGACATTCACATGTGCAGGTATCAGAGTATCCGAAGGACCATAACAAATGATAGCAGACAGGAGGAGCAGCCAGCCAATGAGCTGCTTGGGGATGAGACTGATATGCATCCATCTGTTCCAGGTAGCACCCTAACCATACTCTGCCATTAAAATACACCACTCAGCTTACTACCTTTTGTCATGTTATAACCACAATGTATGTGTTTAATCTGCACAAACTAGAACATATTTGGAAATTGTAAGGAAAATAAACTGCATTCAAAGTTTCAAATATGAATGATGTGTGTTTCTGTACAGTCCATACCTTTCAAGTCTCCTGTTTTGGCTGGGAAACGACCCGTTTTATCCTCCTTTCCTGCCGTGGTCCTCTTTTATTATTTTTCCCATAAATGTCCTGTCTTGTGTGCATCCAAAAACAGTTGCAAGAGGTGGTTCTTCAAGCTTCTGACTGAGGGAAGCTGAATTGAATACTTTTACACCGCCCACTTTCTTAGAGTTTTGTTTGTTAAAAAAAAAAAGATTGAAACCATACATCTTTTTCCCACTTACTGCATGTATTTTACTGTATTTTATGTGTATTCAGTTTGTGGTTGTAACATGACAAAATGTTGAAAAGAGGCTTTTCCTCCCCTTGTCTGCTTTCTTTTTTTCTGACATTGCTCATTTCCCTTTCAGAGCTCCGGAGGGAAAACGGTGCGGCTCAGGCCAGTTCCAGATCTCGCATCTCCTTGCTGCTGCAGTCCCCCACCGCCAAGTTCCTCACCAGTCCTGACTTCTTCACTGTGTTGCATTCCAACCCTGTATGTACACTGCTCAAAAGTACTTTGCAATACAAACCGGTCTAATCAGCCCAGGTATATAACCTGCTAGTAGATCATAAAATGCCTGTAAATATAAGATTGCCTATCTAAGAGAAGGCAGCTGATCACCTCCAAAAAATAGATGACGTGGAAAGAATGTGTTGTGGAAATATTAAAGCAGCACCACGAGACATCAGCACAAAGTTAGTTTGGTCACAGTTATCTTTTCTGAATAGACAATGTTCCTCAGCATATCACCAAATTAGTTACAAAACAGTTGAAGGACAACAAACTTAATGTTTCGAAGAGGCCATCACAAAGTCCTGATCCCAGTCCCAGAGAAGCAGTGAAGAAGTTCACTGCTGCAAGATGGCCACCAGTTCTATCAGGATGAATGAGTCAAAATTCTAGTAAACGTATATGGCAAGATTTTGGAAGGAAATCCAAACCACATGACCAAAGTCAGAAAATTTTAAAGGAGAAGTATTATGTAAAATCTACTTTTTGAGCTGTACATCATGTTATAATGTAACTCCCTCATCAAAAACATACCTGGATTGGTACTTTGATTCTTTCATGCATGTTTGAGAAATCCTTTAATTTACCATGACAACTGTGCAAATGCCTGGGTGGAACTACTGCTGCCTTCAAGACACAGCTCCTCTGAGCTGCAGTGTCCAAGCTTTAGCATCACTCCACCACACAGCTCCTTAAGACTACCAGCAGCAATTAGCAAACACCTGGTGGAACTGCACATCTCCTGAGCTCATTATACAAGCTACTTCTCAGTGTTGAAGTGAAATTATGTTGTGATGACTTCCTGAAGACAGAGTTTCAGAAAGAGCAAGAGTTTTTAAAGAGACAGAGGCCCAATTTCAAGGGGTTAAATTATGACGTCAAATTTATTCTAAGTTATATTTGATATAAATGTAGCATTTTTATAACTGAAGTTAACATATTTAGTTGACTATCCTGTAAAATGGCACTGTGCATGGAAAACACATAATGCTGCTCCTTTAAAGGGAGTAAATAAAATTTTCATTTTGTATTTTCCAAGTAAAAAATAATTTTCCTAATTGACCTAAAGCAGAAAATGTTTAGTCAGATTTAATATCAAATGTACAACATTTTTATAAACTAAACTGTATATAAATGTATAGGGTGACTGTAAATCCCATGCACTTCCACAGTAACAGTGTTTTATACTTTACCAAACAATAATTTCACTGATAACTGTACATTGATTGCTAATTTCTCTGATTGTTCTTCTTCTTCCTGTGAACTCAGAGTGCCTATCGCATGTTTACCACCAACACATGTCTGAAGCATATGATCAGTAAGGTTCGTAGAGATGCACACCACTTTGAGCGCTACCAGCACAACCGTGACTTGGTGGCTTTTCTCAACATGTTTGCGAATAAACAACTTGAGCTGCCCAGAGGCTGGGAGATGAAGCATGACCACAGCGGCAAGGTCTGGCTGAGAAACAAATAGTCACTTTGTCTTAACAGTTACAGATTGCAATCTCAACAACTTTAAGTTTATGACATTTTGTTCATATGTAGCCTTTCTTTGTGGATCATAACTGCCGTGCTACCACCTTCATTGATCCTCGGCTGCCTGTACAGAGCTCTCGTCCAAGTCTTCTATCTCACCGCCAACATCTTACCCGACAACGTAGTCACAGTGCTGGGGAGGTCAGTCCAAGGCAACTGGTAAGACTGAAGAAATTTCAACTTTTAACTGTTCTTTGACATCGGATAACAAGAGCTTATGGGGATTTAGAGCTGATTATGCAACTGACACATACTAGCAAAACAACTGAAGACGATTGACTGCATGTTCATCAAATCTGTATCAATCAAACTAGCCAAATATAGTTTCACACAATTCATAGCCAGGATGTGTTTGCAGAAACTCGTTCACAAGAAATGGATATCCTCCAATGACTAATAAAGTGCAAAACCAAGCTTCCCACCTAGGTTTACTCTCTAGGTTTAAGACTACAGTTCGCTACATGGGCCTTTTAAAGGCCTGTCATTTTTCCATGCTACATAGAGGTTGCTTAAAGGGTTGCAGAATTATGAGAAATTCAAACAAAATTGAAACAGGAAAAAAGGTAATTATTTTTTACCTTCTTTACAGTAGAGTAACAAATTTTACAAAGTGATGCAGAAATATAGTCACTAACTGCATTTTCATTGACCATGTAATTGTGCAATTTGGTATTTTGGAAATCAATTTGCTCACACCAATTACAGAAAAACTCAATTGTCAATAAAAAGTTCTGGCGGTAGGATGAGGTGGTTTTTTTGGCCACAATGAAATTGATTTATCTTGACAAACTGGAATGGAAACTTTGTTTGCGTCATATGATCAACAACTGGATGTTACACTGGTACAAACCACAAAGAAGACCACAGGAGTTGGAAGACCAAGACACAGCATGTCTTTTAATGACTTGTTGCGTGCACAAACCTTTAATTGTTTTTCTTATTTAATGGAATCTTTGTAATTGTGAAAAAAAAAATTCTACATTAGAGGAAAATTAACAAAGTTTTACGTACATTTCTAATGGAAGCACAGTTTAATACTTCCCTCATTAAGGAATGAAGAACAGTGTTTAAGAGCAACAATCTTTATAAAACAGTATGGGAAAATAGACAGGCACCCTAGTGTTAACAGATGTGGTTGATGGGCAAAATTGCCTGAATATTTACTTGTTATATCATGTTGTGGAGTCAGATTAATATTTTGTCTGTATATCATTGTTTTTTGTATGTCCTCCTGTCATTACAGGTGGGTGAAGAAACGCACCACCCTGGTCCTCCAGTCTTGCCACGACCCTCTAGTACCTTCACCTCAGCTAGCAGGGGGCAGTGCCAAGAGGTTGTACCTGTGGGTCAGTATAATACAGACAGACAAGCACACATTCACTCACAGTTAAAATTCAGGCATTGTGAAAAATTCTTACCAAAAATCTTTCATAAGCTTGTTCTCTTTGAAGTAGGTTCTTTTCTGTCAGTCTTTCCAGTTTAAGACACTCTTAGGGTCACTAAAATCCCTCCTCACTACCCTTAATGTTTTTTTTTCATATTAGAAACTCTCTTAAAGCCTAAAATGTTTGTGAATAACTTTAAGCTTAGAGTTTAAATTCTAAGAAAAATCTTAAAATTCCAGAAATTCTATAAATTATGTCACTACTCATAGTGATGTCATTTTACAAAAAAGAAAAATGTTTGCCCATTCACACTGGAGAACACATACAGGTCACATATATTTGGAAGTGTGAACGGCCATGGCAAAACAATCAGATTTGACAACAAGAAAAAAAAAATTGGAATTGTCACTTCAGGCTGCAGTGTGAATGCAACCTTAATCTGACTCAACAACATGAATTAACAACTGAATATTCGGTCCATTTTACTCATCAGCTACTTTATCTTTGGATTCTTTGAGAATATGGGCCTAGCTTTCAATTATATTTAATGATCATGTGAGGGACCTGACTTAAACACAGATAAAAGGTGTTCAAAATGGCAAAAAAAAAGAAATAATTTTAATAATTCCAAAAATGGTTAAAAAAAACATTAGGTTTCAGCCAAAAATGAGTCAAATGAGAAATGACAGATTTTGGCCTAACTTAACTGAGATCAACTAAACACTAACTGAACAAACAAAACTGACCTCCAAACAAAGAACAAAAGGCTGCTTTAATAGGGGTGGAGTAACTTAAACCCATCACACGAGGGAGGCGCAACATAACAAAGGAACAAACAAATACAAAATTACCTAAAACATCCTATGAAACAAATAAAGCAAAACTAACTTTAACTTGGCACAAACAATAATAATAAGTGAATATTTAATTGACAAAATAAAACAATTAAAATAAACTTTAAACAACAAAGTCCCCCATAGTCTTTTAGAAAAACAGTTGGTATGTACCAGGCTTCCTCCTCCAGCTCATATGTGTTGGCAGGACCTCAAACAAAAGAACAAGCATGAGTAGAACCATTCAGACAAATATTAACTAAAGTGTGCACCCATTAGAAAATATTTCTAAATAAAATGACTAACTTAAACATAATGTAAGTTATTACTAATAAAGTAAATTAAGAAAATAAATCCTATCTGTTGGTGGTAGGAGCATCCACCACCGATTCCACATCCACTTAAAAACATCCAAATAATTTCTGTCGGTTTTAAGATGGAACTTTTAACCCACAAAGGTAATTTCTTTCATCCACAGAAATCAATACCTACTTTAATATTAATTAAAACATAATATTATCTTCAGAAACAGTTAGTCCATAATTCACAATGCGACATGTCCGGTACCACATTTTTAACTTTTTGATCTTTGTAGCTTTATTTAATGAAACAAATAAAACTGACCCGCTTGTTTCTTGTCTCATATAGCTTACAATGATAAGATTGTGGCTTTTCTTCGACAACCAAACATCTTTGAGATTTTGCAGGAGAGACAGCCGGACTTCAGCCGAAACCATGTACTCAGGTACACCAACATGGCTTCTTTCATTGTTACAATGTTTTACGTTATGTATTTCTCAGTTTGTTTACTTTTTAAATTCAGTGTAATATGTCAGAATGTGAGCGCATGGCAGCCTGTCTTCTGTCACCCTGCTCCAGAAGAGCCCTGGCAACAATGTAGCTTGTCACCTTTGGGGTGTGTGTGAATGTAGTGCTAAAGTGCTCTGGAGTTCTCTGGACTAGAGAAAGCATTTGTGTCTATTTGTGTCCTGGCTGATCTCTTGAATATTTTCATGCTTCAATATTTTCATGTTCTTCAAAATGTTTGAGATGTTATCTCAGGTTTGCAAGCTTCTTTCATTTTCTTCCAAATTATTTAGTTGAAATGTACAAACTAGTTGACTTTTCACAGTTTGTGCTCTAACTGTATTAGTAAAATATCAAGACATATTAGAGATAACTCAAAATAAACTACTTTTAATTTAGAAATTCATATCATTCTTTCAATTAAAAAAAATATATTAAAAAAATGACAAAATGTAAATAAAGAAGGAGAAATCCTTGTTGATGGAATGTTTGATGTGGTATCAGGGAGAAGGTCCAGCTGATCCGCACAGATGGCGTTTCAGGACTGACCCGACTGTCAGGAGATGCGGACCTTGTCATCCTGCTGAGGTGAGACATCCCTGCTGTTTTACCCCCCATTGTCTGCCTGTGTGTTTCCATCCCACCCTAACAGCCATTCTCCAAATGGCCCACAGTGATCCAGATGTGGTCACCAAATATGATCCTACACACCACATATTGCTTATCAGGTGTTGATAGAACTCTTTGCTTCATGTAGCATCATTTTTTTCAGTCCTTCTGGGCAACCCTAATCCAGTAATGGCTTGAATTGATAGCGGGAGTGTATGGGCTGGCGAGTTGCCTCAACACAGGCATAATGAGGAGCCAGACTAATATCAGAATCAGAATTATTTTATTGTCATTGTCAGAAAGACAATGAAATTGTAGTACCAGTACAACCATCCTTTACACAACAACACGAGGGGGAGGGGGGGGACTGTTGGCTGAGGCCTTGGAGCCCGACAGGCACCGCCTTGCAGAGGAAATGGGAAAAATAAGAAAAACATCAGGTAAGGACAGGAAAAAAAACAGCATGTCTCACTTTGCTCTTTGCAGGGCAGAGTTTGAGATGAAGGAAAAAACCTCGGCACCTAAGCACATATAGACACATATAGACAAAACAAGCCTGGTACAAGGAGGAGGTGTGACGTGCAAAGGGGTCTCATGTGAGTTATGTGTGTGTCAGACCATGAACCCTAACTGAAGAACGCAATTGTGAGTATGATGTCAGAGTTCACCACCATCTTATCAGTTCAGGGCCCACAGATGTTCTCACGGAGGGGTGGGGGGAGCAGAACAGAGCCTTTCTTAGACATAACAACCAGGGGAGGATAGCCGGCCAGCCAAGGCCACCCCGGGGAGCCAGATTCCGATAGCAATAATTTGTAAAGTCTCACTGGTGCTTCTCAATGGCAAAGCCAAACATCCGAATTTAGGGTCTCCCGTCTGATCCGTGCGAACAACATTCTCCAAGGTCACACCATATCCATTCTGAGTCCGAGATCCGCTGCCCGTCCACGGTCCTTTTCCAGGATCGCATCCAGTCTGCGGCTCGGCTTCCGTATCATCTCAGTCTGAGTGTTGATCGCTCTGCAGATCCCATCATCCGTACCCAGCAGCCTCAAAGTTGCCAAAATGGCTGCCGGCAACTTCTGAAATTTCTGATAAGCCAGGTAGCCACCAACTCCAATAAGCAGAAAACTTATCATAAATCCAATCATGTACACATCTTCAACATCCTCGACTGACAGCGTCGTCAGACACACGGTCTTCTACTTCCATGTAGAATCCATTGTGTATCCAGCGAAGAATGTCCCCTCAGGACACAACGGTTCCCTTTACCCATTTTCCCAGTGGGAAAAATTTTATCAATTGGGTTGAGAGACCAGCTGACCAGATCCATAATTTGCAACTTCGGAAGTTATTCAAAGAAAGACTCTAAAAACACATGACACAGACACTGAACAGCTAAGATAGGGAGGCAGGGAGACAGAGAAAGTGCGTCCTCCTCCTTCGAAGGGCAGAGCAGAAAACCTGTCTAATATCAATCAATCAAATGTTATTTGTATAGCACATTTCAGCAGCAAGGCATTTCAAAGTGCTTTACATGATTAAAAAAAACAGCACGTGACATTGAATAAACGGTAAGAAAGAGAGATTTTGAAAAAAAAAAAAGATTAAAAAAAGATAAAAACATTAAAACCCAGGCCTCTGTCCTTATCTGGTACTCAAACCCGATCTGGGACTTTAGTCAAAACGCCGTTTGACAAGGACTCCAACCTCTAGGACTTCAGTTAAACGCCATTTAATTCATAGAATCTAATAACTGTGTACATCAACTAGAGTGTAATAATGCAGTGGTTTTAAATGTGCTGAAATTATTTACATGAGAAAAAGGGGAATTATCCTTATTTACCCCATGGATTTTTTTAGGTCCACCAGCATATTAGGGGTGCACCGTTTGTACTTCTTTGGCAAATTGCTCACTACTGGTCCTTACAAAGCCTGGCTTGCCGATCCCAACATTGGCCAATAAGTTTTTTTTTGTCTGAAATGTTGCTAAATATAGCAAAAAAGTGAATGAGTTTTTAAAAGTAAAAGTGGGGTGACTATTTTTAACTGCAAACATGACCTGGTGGGCCTCAAACCTGTCTCAAGGGAGAGCAGAAGAGTACAGTGTTTGATATTTGGATCCCTGCTTAGATAGATAACATCAGGGGGTAAGATTGGCTTCACCCGTAAGTATTGACTGACCACTGATCTCCCAAAATTGAGGAAATCTGTGCTGATAAATCAGCTGGCTAATAAATCGGTGATCCCCTACTGGCTGTACAGTTTCTGGCTCTGGAAGGACTCCTCCTTGTTGAAAGGGTCCCAAAAACCTCTAAAGGGAGCAGAAAATGCATCCAAAATTTATTCCTATAATCCTGTCATTTCAATTGTCCTGAGTTCATATGCAAGGCCAGCCCAATGTGGACATATCTAACATGAATTCACAACAGGCTTATAATGCTTCTGGGTTTTTCATTAGTGTGAATGCTGTAGTCACTCACACTCTTAAGTTCTCTTTCATGTGGATCTCTAATTTCAATATGGCTTAGTTTTATAAACACACAATATAGTTCAAGTTAGTTGTAGTTTTCCCTGATTAATTACCGTTTTTATTTCAGTTAAAAATGTTTTCTCCGTTTCAGGTTTCATTATTTGTTCATTTTAGTTAACTATAATAACTTTGATTTATACAGAACTTTAGTAGTTTATATGATAACAAGGGCCTAAATGAATGAGTATTCTATAAATTTTAGTCTTGTATCGTCATTTTAAAAATCAACAGGAAATCTGTGAAATCAAACTGGAGACTCGGGCTGCAATTGTAGAAAATATTTATATGGATCTGGAGTAATTGCTAGTTTACTTCCTCTTGTAATACTGTACACCATGCACCACTTTTGCTTGCTTTACTTCCTTTCTGCCATCCCTGGTTAACATCAGTGTTTTAAGTCTTTCTCTCTGTCTCCCATTACAGTCTGTTTGAAGATGAAGTGATGTCCTACGTCCCTCCTCATGCCTTACTTCTCCCCAGCTACTGCCAGTCACCTCGGGGATCCCCTGTTTCCTCCCCCCAGAACTCACCAGGTATCTTACTGACACATTACCAAATACAAAAAAAATGTTCCTGAAGCTATGCGTCAGTCCCTCTTCCTGTCTCACTCTAGGAACTCAGCGAGCCAATGCCAGAGCCCCAGCTCCTTACAAGAGAGACTTTGAGGCAAAACTCCGCAACTTCTACAGAAAACTGGAAACTAAAGGCTATGGTCAAGGCCCTGGAAAGCTAAAGTGAGCTGAATTTATATCTGTGTGTGTCTTGTTAGACTTCCTCACTTCATTTTGGTATATAGTTTGGGTTTCATGTTCATTTTTGTGCATATGAAGAGTGACTATCCGTCGGGACCATCTCTTGGAAGATGCTTTCAACCAGATCATGTGCTATTCCCGGAAGGACCTGCAGCGCAGCAAGTTCTATGTCAGTTTTGTTGGGGAGGAGGGGTGAGTAACTGAGATGGAAACCAATCTCGAAAAGAAAGTACAAGAGTAGAGGTTTAATCTGTGTGTGTGGGTGTGTGTGTGTTACAGCTTGGACTACAGTGGGCCTTCTAGGGAGTTCTTCTTCCTGGTTTCCAGGGAACTGTTCAACCCATATTATGGTCTGTTTGAATATTCAGCCAATGACACCTACACCGTTCAGATCAGCCCCATGTCGGCCTTTGTAGACAATCACCATGAATGGTAGGAATTGACACAAACACAAAAACACAAATTGTATTGAAATGAATGTCCCATAATGCAACTGACGCATGTCTGAGAGTTATCAGAAGTTATGGGAATTCCTACAGCCTGGAGGAATAGTTTTAATGGTCCAAATGCTAGTTCTGATGCTCCATTTTAATCTTAGATAGAAGACTGGAAAAGTCTGAGGTCTACAGAGTGAAAAGAAATGGTGAGAGTATAGACCCCTGTGGTGCTCCTGTGCCTCTCGCTGCCTGGTCAGAAACACTACCCTTCAGTCATAACGTGTGTTCTGTTTGTCAGGTAGACATTAATCCAGGTGACTGTTGAGGTCTCCATCTGTATTTTGTGGAGTTACTGACGGGGCCAATCAGATTGAATTATGTTAAATGCATTAGAGAATTTAAAGAACATAATCCTCACAGTTCTCCCTGCTTACATGACAGTGGATTTGTTGAAGCAGATATATGATGGCATCTTCAACTCCAGAGAAATGAGCAGATTGCAGGGCAAGCATGCTTGCTTTCACAAGATGATCTGCAGCCTTGTTCTGATTCAGACTCTCCAGCTACTACTTCACCTGACTTCCAGACATGGACTACTCAAGATGGTGGTGCCATTCTAGAACTTGATTGGCCCAGTCTAGTCAAAGAACCTTTTCTTCCAACAGACTGGGCCAACTTGTAATAAAACTGCACAATTTATCACTTGGACCATAATTATTTGCACCGGGTAATTTAATGCCAACTTTGCATTAAAGTATCATAATTTACAAAATCATGCAAAATTGGCACTTTTAATGGACTTTTAATGCAACATTTAGAGCAACTTTGCATTAAAAGTATCATTATTCACCAAATGATACTTCATGACAACTGTCAAACATTCATAAAGACTTCTTTACGTTCATGACAGGGTCATGTCAGTCTTATGCGCACCCCTTCAAATAAAGTGTTGCCCATTGTTTTATTACGAAGCTGAAGGCAACAGCAAAACACCAGCTCTTACGGCCAACTCTGTCTTCTTCCTCTGTTTGCTCATCACCTCTTTTGATTTCTATGTCCTGATCGTTTTCAATGGGCTCCAATTCAAATTAAAAAGGCTTAACGTGTCTCATCACTGTTTTGGATGGAGGAGCCAGGCAGTTGGACCTTTACACGTCATTTACCCAGAATGCATTGTAGTGTGAAAGACATGGCGACATTTCTGTGAAAATATTTTAAAATTTATAAAAACTAAATAACCTACAGTATTATTACTGTATTGTTTTTACATGAAATATTTTCCAAATAAGGTCTATTTTTATATCTAGTAGTTCCATTTAATTGATTTCTAATTTCTTCTAGGCTTTTATAGTTAAATTGTTTTTTTTTTTCTGCATTCGTTTTGTTTGGGCACAGCATTGGTACTGGATTTAGTGTGGATGTGCAGATTAAACCTTTTATTATTTTTTTTTTTAATTTTCTCTTCAAAGAAGTTGGCAAATTTGTTGCATGCTGCATTGATTGCGTTCAGATGGTGCAATCATTCTGTCAACTGTTGCAAGTAAACCTCAAGTATTGTTAATGTTTTTGTTTATGATTTCTGCAAAGAATGTTTCACTTGAATGTTTTAGTGTTGAGTGATGGCTACGCTGCGACTGACTGGCGACCCATCCAGGGTGTACTCGGGTGTATCCCGCCTCTCGCCCAGGACGTTAGCTGGAGATAGGCACCAGCTAATGTTCCTATAACGTTCCTCTATACACCCTTGTTAAGGGTGTATAGAAAATTGATGGATGGATGATAGCTACGCAGTATTTCTTTGTAGATTTCATAATAAACGGGAAGTTCAGTTTTACACCATTTGCATTCGGCACCAAGACGTAGTTGTCTTGCAGATCTAACTGTGCATTTCTCCAATGAGACTTGTTCCTACCAGACACAACCTTCACTTTAATGGAGGCAATGAAATCAGTGATGCCTGAAATTTTAGAGAGGAAATTATCTACCAAGTCATCTACATCACTGCAAGTTACGGATGAGGATAAAGAATAGATTTGATTACATTTTTCTGCTGTGTTGTCTGTGAAAGTACGTTTTGTGATGGTAGCTGTTTTGCTAAGTGAGTCAGTATTAACTGTGCTTTCAAAGATGACATCAAAATGATGAGACAGTGATCATTTTGATCACAATGTCTCTCTCTGTAACATCAGTTAGAGACGATGGAAATATTCACACTGATAATTAGATCCAGTATGTGACCTCGATTGTGTGTTGCTTGGTTTCCAAACATTTTCTGGGCCCCCCCGCCCCGCCTATGGATTACAAATAGGGAGAGTTAGACTCTTGCTGTCTTGTTGAACAATGTATGTGAGCAGGGGGAGGTGGGTGGGGCGATGCTGGGTGTGGACTTCCTGTTATACAACGCGTGTCTCTGGGTGGGAGGGGGGCGATTCTTAGAGACTCCCTATTATACTCTTCCATCCACTCAAACACTCACCCCACTCCACCCCCCTGAGTGCACACAGCGTTCATTGTTTTTTTTGTTTTTTTTTCATTCATCCATACCACTTCCTGCACCCCCCTACCCCCCTGAAATGACACGGAACCCCCCACAGTTTGGGAATCTCTGAATTAGACCAAGATTATTAAGAATATCTCACAGGTTTGTGTTCACTACAGTCATAAGGCCGACTATCCATTTGTTTGTGTACCTCAGGTTCCGTTTCAGTGGCCGCATTCTGGGTCTGGCTCTGATCCATCAGTATCTGCTGGATGCCTTCTTCACCAGACCCTTCTATAAAGGCCTTCTGCGCATGTATGTTTATCCAGAGTTAACCATGAATATAAGGAAAGCATTCACCAACATGCATTTTAATTGTTTACAGTTTTTTTTTAATTGTAAGGCTTACTCTCACTGAAAGACCCAAAAACTCACACGAGTGCAGTCATTCATTGTTTGCCTTTTCTATTCTCCAGTCCCTGCGATCTGAGTGACCTGGAATATCTGGATGAGGAGTTCCACCAGTCTCTCCAGTGGATGAAGGACAATGATATAGAAGACATGCTTGACCTCACCTTTACTGTCAATGAGGAAGTGTTTGGACAGGTCAGACTCTGAGATTGCCTACATATTTAGATGCTTACTGCTATCTTGTTAACAAGTGATAGACTAGAAAACAATTAAAGTTTTTGGTCACAAATATGACTTTTTTTTTGGCTCAGATTCACTTTATTTGACAGCAGTTAGACAGAAAAGTAGGTAATAAGAGAAGGGGAAGATATACGGCAAAGGTCATCAGGACTCGAAACTGTGACGTCCATGTAAGGATTGTGCTTTACGCCTGCGCCACCACAGCACCCCGTCATAAATATTTTTTTTCTGTGCAATGTGACTCCAAATTATTTACAGACTACAAATCACCCGTTTGTAGATTATTTACTAGATGTTCAAAAGAAAATGCAGCTTGGAAAGCCGAAGTACCTAGGCCCAATGCTACTTGTAAAACAGGATGGAGTTTGCAAAGCTGCCAATCCAAGACTGTCATTCATTTTCCTTGGCTATAAATGGTTTTACCCTCAAGACAAGAGATAAAACTGTAGCTTCTGGAGTCTTGCTGTTTCCACTGTGTGCATTAATGCATATTAAGATATATTTAGTGTTTGAGCTAATAAAACAAATATATTGTTCCATAGTATGTCGCATTAGTCAAAAAAAAATGGGAAAAAACAAACGAGACGCACTGCTGGGGGTAAGTCACATTTAACCTTTCAGAGTGAAAATTAAATGAGAAAATTCAGTGAATATTCCTGTCTTAACTATACTACTGATGTTTCCAATTGGGGTGCAGTTTTCTGACTGAACGCTGGCTCTTCATCTTTAAAAAGCCTGACCTGAAAATTCTGGTTGAAAGCATTGGTCGATTGCTGATCTCCCAAAATTAAGGAAATGGGGGGCTGATTTATCAGTGCACCCTTTGTTCCCAAACCCAGCTCCACTAGCTTGTGGATTCTGCTTTTGAAAGTGGCTAAAGCATTATTACATCTGTCCGTCTGTCTTTCAGACTCAAACACAGATTTAGCATTGAGCTAGACATGGTTTTTGTAGATCACAGAACGGGAGCTGAAACCTGGTGGAGGGAACATCCCAGTCTCGGAGAAGAACAAGAAAGAGTACATCGAGCGGATGGTGAAGTGGAGGATAGAGCGAGGAGTCGTCCAGCAGACTGAAAGCCTAGTCAGAGGTTTTTATGAGGTGGGGTGTGTCGACCTTGTAAAAACAAAACAGTTTGTTCCAGACATTTCAATTTTACAGGACATTTATTACCTTTACAATATATGTTTCTCTTCAGGTGGTGGATGCGAGATTGGTGTCTGTGTTTGATGCCAGGGAGCTGGAGCTGGTCATTGCTGGCACTGCTGAGATTGACTTATCAGACTGGAGGAGCAATACTGAATACAGAGGAGGTACACAGGGATCAATAAAGTAATCTCTGAAAGATTATGGATTTAGATTAATTTTTTTCCAGCTCTGGATCAAATAATGAAAAATTACAGTATGGAAATTTACAGATTTTATTTCCTATTCTTCATTCTCACCTTTATTCCTTGTGTCCTTCCTTTCTTGTATATTTTCTTACCTGCCCGTCATCACTATTTCTTCTTCTGTCTTGTACTTCTGTCACTTCTTCATTTCTCCCTTAATTTTTTTCTGACTTACTCATAAGTAAAATGATTTTCTATTTTCCTCTTTTCATTCCTTAATTGTGTCAATGTCAAATTTATTTATATAGCACTTTAAAAACAGGTTTAAAATGGCGCCAAACCCTGTACGAAAAGTGATAAGTTGATAAAAAGAAAAAGAAAATAATACAACAAAAATGTATAATGTTAAAATAATAAGAGTAATGATAATAATAAGTAAACAAAAAAAACATCACAACTGAATAACTAAAGTATCAGGCCTCAATTAAATGCCAAAAAATAAAAATGAGTTTTAAGAATTGATTTAAAATGATCCAGGCTGCGGGCAGATCTGGAAAGGAAGATTATTGCATAGAACAGGAACAGCAATGGAGAAGACCCGATCTCCTTTTTTCTTAAGGGTAGTCTGAGGGACTTTCAGTAACAGCTGATTATTTGATCTTAAAGTTATGGACACAGAATGAAGTTTCAAAAGATCTGAAAATAAGGAATGGCTAACCTGTTTAAAACTTTATAAGTTTTTAAAAGAATCTTAAAATCTATTCAATATGAAACTGGCAGCCAGTGTAAGGAGGCCAATAAGGGCCTTATTCGGTCACACTTCCAGGTGACTAAGAAGCCAAGCTGCTGCATTCTGGATCACTTGAAGACGCTGTATCAGGGTTTCAACCATTACCTTTACATAAAAATTACAATTACTAAGATTCCTGACTGAAATCCGACAGAACGGAGCCGAAGAACCAAGTATCGTGTCTGGATTTTTAGTGTGAAGGTTTTGACCAAATAATATGATTTGAGTTTTGCTATGATTGAGATGAAGACAATTTAGTTCCATCCATAATCTAACTTCAGCTCTTCTTTGTCTTTTTTCACTCCTTCCTTGTGTGTTTCCTCTTTATCTCATCTCCTTCCTTTCTTTCAGCTCCATCTGTCAGTTTCTGCTTTTTTTCTGGTTGCATATATAATGCCATACATATGGAACCATATGTTCCAGTGTGTCTGCGTACACTGAACCATATTTGTAGTTTTGCATTTTAACTTGGCGAGCACAACTGGGAAGTCTTGGGTACTGAAAGGCATGGAACTTTGATATGACATATGTATACAGACCCAGACCATAATGACACAATGGTGTGTGTTGTTTTCAGGTTACCATGACAACCATATTGTTATCCGGTGGTTCTGGGCTGCAGTGGAGAGGTTCAACAATGAGCAGAGATTACGACTCTTGCAGGTAGGCTAGTTTGTACAAGGGAATGTAGCAGATGCCAAGCTAAATATCAGTATAGTACAATATTTATATAGATAATTTCATTCTTAAAGTAAAGAACATGTATTTTTAATGTTCACTGGGCATATACTATATGCCCAAAATACTATATGTATTTTGGGCATATAGTATAAGAAATATGCACCAACAGTTCTTTCCATTTTAAGATTCAGATTTTCTGATCATCTGAACTGTAATCCAAAATCATTGAGTAATGTGTAATGAATCTATAATGAGATTCACTCTTCAGACAACATAATAAAGAAACTTTAACTAAAATGTATTTGTTTTCCACACTAATTCTGGTCCCTCTTTGTCTCCATATATTGAGTTTGTGACAGGAACATCAAGCATTCCATACGAGGGCTTCGCTTCACTGCGTGGCAGTAATGGACCACGCAGGTTCTGTGTGGAAAAGTGGGGAAAGATCACCTCACTGCCCAGGTGCCTGATCTTGATGACATTTTAATCCAATTTAATTAGGGCTGAGAAACTTTAGTCCTCAAATCTAAGACACATGATTCAGATAATTGAATCATCTCCTTTCCTGTCCACCAATTTTAGCAGGTGTTTGAAAAACAAAAGACACCTTGACAATTAGAGTTGCAATTCCTTAACGAGGTCCAATGGTTCTTTAAGAATAATTAAAAACCAAAACCCAACCATAATTATATTGCTCCTCTTGGTCTGATAGGGACATCTACAAGGTTCACAGTAGGTCTGGACAATATGGGTTAAAAATGTATCAAAATATTAGCACTGTATATTGGTCGATATTGATAGTGTAAAACTTAACTATTAATTAGTTTTAAGTTTTAAATATCTGAAAATACTGCTAAATTGGTGGTGTGACATTTCTTGTTTTATCCACAGCTTTTGCTTTAGCTTTTAAGCAGTTTTGAATCACGGCGATGAAACCTTAAACTGCTGCTGTGCAAGTTACTCAACATGGTTGTTGCTTGGTAATCAAAGAGTGAGTGAATTAGAAATGCCACTCACCTAGTTTAGCTGCCCGTGATACGTTAAGTGGCTAAAGTCTTTCCTCTACCTACATCCCCAGAATGAGGTGCAATACTATATTGGAGTTCAGTAAAATTACTGACAATTCCATCAGAAGTATGTATAACTGACATGTCTGTCATAACATATATTGTCACTGATTTATTGTCCAAACCCATTTTACAGAAATTAAATGATACTAAATTAAAAATGAATGACTTGGTGGTTGAATTGAAAGAACAGGTTGAATACATTTCTGGTAATTAGTTTGAGTATATCTACACCAGCTTGGCTCTATGTATGGAGCCTTGCAGCGTGACATCATCTGCGCAAGATCCCACCCCCCCATCTCCCTGCTGGGGGTCAAAAAGCTGCTGGCTGACGATGACCATCATTAGTTTTAGCTGTTATCAACATAATGCACTAAATCTTAAATGTATACTTGATAAACAAAAAAAGGGATACAGTGTTTTAAATTAAAAATAAAATAGCAGGGGAAGGAAGTAGTTCAGTTATTATTACTTGACTTGGACAACCATAACATGTAGATGTCATGTGGAATTATGTATGTCTTTATTCAGTTACAAAAAAAAAATCTAAACACAAACTCTGTCAAATCAAATTCAAATAAAAAAATGCTTTATTGATTCCAAAGGAAAATTAAATGTTGTTGTAACTTGTAATTTCAAGTTTTCAGAGTTCTTTGAAGACTTGGATCTTGAATACTATCTATCCACCTTTTACCCCCTTCAGACCAACTCACAGCCATTTACTGCACCCTAACAACCGAATAAGACTTTATTTATCACTGATATACCACTCCTATTTTATGTTCTAGAAACATAATGACAAACAAAAGTACTTATGTCTTAACACACAACATTAATGGTTAAGACTACTTAACATAATTTAGACTCCACACCTTTACTTGGAGAAAAGGTGATCCCAGTAGATAAACTATGAATTCCTTATAGAAAACATGAGAACCTATTGATCAAAGCCGTTTGTAAAACCAGTAAATGAAAATTAAGTTCTAAATATTGTTAATGCTGGAAAAATAAAACATCCTCTCACTATAATGACATTGATATGCTATTGGTAGTGTTGAAGAAGATTTTAGGTTACAATATTTCTTAAGAAAACTCTTTGGCTCGATCTTCTTCGATCCCAGGTTCTCCCGGCAGACCGCGTGTAGCCACACAGAAAACAACAATGAGTGTAGACGTCACAGAATTAGAGTTTAATCCAATAGAAGACAACACATGAAATTACAACAGAAACTGCAGAACAACAGAGACATACATTCATTTATCTGACACAAATGGAAAAGAAGAAGGAAAGAAAGAAAGAAAGAAAAGCAAAGACGTCTTTGGAGAATTGCAAGAGCAAATCTAGTTTGTTCCTCACGTGTACAAATTTTTATAGTAAAGACGCATTCTTCTCTTTAATATATTCAAATAAGGCGTATCTTTTCTCATCCAACCAGGAGCTGTCTCTGACCCTCTCTAAAGTTAGAAACTCCTGCCGTGTTTATGGCCTCTCACAGATGAGTGTGAAAAGATAGAACTTCTCCTGTTTTGTTTCCCAGACAGACAAAAGGCAGTTCAAACGATCCTAGCAAACCATCTGCTTTAACTACAGGTAACATAAAGGTAAATAGGCCAGAATAAGTTACTGATTTTAAAACTATAATTAGGCTATTTCAATCAAGACATGCTAAGTTTCAAAACTAGCACACTTTAAATTTATTGTCTTAACAGTAGAAAAGTACTTCAGGGTATTTTTAAGAAATCTACAGGAGAGAGAATCTACAACAACTTTTGGATACTATTACCTCATAATTCATTACAATTAAAAGCTGGCTTGATATGAATATGTGTTGCCCCAAGGACACAACAGAGGCAGACGTATTGGGAATTGAATAGACAAGCCACCGATTGTAGGACTAAATCCTACCACCATCGCCACCATCATTCCTAAATTACGTGCATTTTCCAGACACGTAGTGTGATTTTATAGTACAATCAAGTGACTATTACCTTCAGTTATTAAAATGCTTTGTCTCAAAAACAACTTAAAAAAAAAGTTCATTAAAAAAATTTGACTTTGCAATGTCTGATGCCTTGCAATTAGCTTCTGTCTAAGAATTTCCCTCCTTTCCCGCAGTCTTCTTTCAGGACATCATCACATAACTGCCGTTTACAACTGTCCTTAGGAGTGTTGCTGTTACCTGAGTGAAGTCGCCCCCCCCCACCTTATTCAAATCAGACAAAATTGGTGTCAAACGTTTGTGCTGGTTTGTGCAGCAAAAATTTTCGTTTGTGCCGCTATAATTTTAAAGATATGAAGAAATGTTTCTAGAGGTCATCAAAGGTCAACCAGCCCCCCCACCTTCTTCAAATCAGACAAAATGGGTGTCAATCAACTCGGCTACGTTTGTGCTGGTTTGTGCAGCAAAAATTTGTGTTTGTGTTGCTTTGGCTTTGAAGATATTAATGAAAGTGTAAAGGTTAAAAGGTCAACCAGCCCCCCCACTTTTTTGAAATCAAACAAAATTGGTGTCAAATGTTTGTGCTACATTTGTGCTGGTTGACCTCTATAAACTACTATTAATCTTTATAAAGATAGCAGTACAAACGAAAATCTTTGCTGCACAAACGTAGCACAAACGTTTGACACCAATTTTGTCTGATTTGAAGAAGGTGGGGGGGCCAACTTCACTCAGGTGTTGCTGTTTGTATAAAAAGCTCTGCAGACTTGCAGTTCCAATATATGTTTGCTCATTACTGCTGCTGCTATTCTGGTGGAGCTGTGTGAGGGAGGGGTGGTCTGTGTGGTGGGAGCTCAGCTGGGGAATGAAGTGTCAAGGTGGAGCTTTTGGTTAATAGGCAGCACTTTGTATGAGCAGGCATTTAGTCACCTCCTGCCAAACGTAATTTGTCTAGTTTCAATCTCTAACTGTGCCGTCTGTTTTTTTTTCTGCAGAGCTCACACATGTTTCAATCGATTGGACCTGCCACCATACCAGTCCTTCTCTATGTTGTATGATAAGCTGCTGACTGCTGTGGAAGAGACCAGCACCTTTGGGCTAGAATGAGATGCTGTCTTTGTCTGGCCCAGTTTTCTATAGCACTTTTTAACCTGCTTTTGGTAAAGAGAAGAGGCCATGCTAGAAGAGAAGACATTGCCCTTTCGTCAGTCTTCAGCATCCCCAAAACTGTTTTTTACTCAAAGGGTGATTTAAAAGCCTTGATTGGCGAAAACCTAATGACCCGGTTTTAAAGCATTTAGTTAAAAAGCACCGTCTGGTAACGTTCAGTGATTGGTTGGTAGGCAACATCAAGTCCAAGACCTCAGTCAAAAACGAGAAAGACCAATTAGAATATACTTTACTACTCAGTCTGAAAATCACTTTGCCTCAGATATTTTAAATCAAGACTGAGCTTTTGAAATGACTCCACTGAAAAGGTAAATGCTTTATGTTGCACTCCTATATTTTGCACGCTTTCACTTGTAACACTAGAGAAATGAAGCCCTACACTGCCTTCAGGACTGACATCAGTGCTGCCAAGCCCTGACCATTCAGACACCTCTTTTTACACATTACAGAAGGGAAGTAAGTTTTTTGTTTCAAAAGCTAAGTTTTTTTTTTCTTTTTATGGTTTGAATGACTTATCAAAATACAAGACTGCCCAGCAAAAGCAATTCCAAGTACAGCAACTATTTGGAGCTGCCCAATTTAGAAACTGCATGTGTAGATTTCAAAAGCATTTAGAGTTCTTTATGCTGTATCTCAAACATTTGTGGGAATTTCTAATTGAACCTAAAAGCTAACAGTTAATTTTGGATTCTAGTTAGGAGATTTTGTATTAAATTTCAGTATTTTCCATGACAATAGAGGATTTTCTTTCTCGGAAGGATCTGAATGTAACCAGCCTTAGCCTTCAAAATAATTAATTACCATATAATTGTGTTAATTGGTTGAAGTGAACATTAGATGGAATTTGAAGTTTCTTATGTCATGATGTATAACCTCCTTTCCATTAGATTTAAAACTGTCTTAATACATCCTTCAGTGTGTTATACACACTATTAATCAACTGTAAAAAATTTCATCTTCAACAAAGCAAATGCTGGGATTGCCTTTGGAAGAAATGAGTTCATTGTGAATTATTTAACAGGAAAACAAGCTACAGTTAGAGACGGACATCAAAAGCATTGATTAACTGATACATCAATGTATCAGTTAAACACCGTCTGGTACATGGTTGTCTATATTTTCAACCATGTCATTCGCTTAGAGCTACAGACAACAGCTGCAGTCTCTAAATCTCAGGATCATAAGATATTTTCAAAATTACATTGTTACTCATAAATGTGGAATAATTTTATTTTTGAAAAGTTTGATTTTCACTGAGATCAAAAGTAATAAGAAAATTTTATTACTTTAGGAAATATTGTTTAATTTCATCCTGTCACAGCCATGTTGTGAGAAGAAGCAAAACATATTTAATTCCAACTTTATGAGCAAAAGTACACTTGAAGTTCATCATTCAATTTGTGGAGAAAATCATACACAAACTAAAATCTTTAAAGTGGCTATGTCATTTGAAACCCTTCTTTTTCATATCCAAATACTTCTCTTATAAAGTAGACCTGCAACGCTTGGTCTGAATTACTCATTGTAGCTCCACATACCCTGTTCTGAAGCACCTTTTAAAGCAACTTGTTTTGCGGTTTGTTTTCTCGGGGGCCGGGGGTTTAATGTGTATTAGACATTTCATGCCCTGCTCCTTCTTCCAGGGCATTGTGTGTTCCACTCCACGCCATTCTGCCCTGTTTGTAGTTTTGATTCCAGCAATACAGTTATTTACCAATAGATACACTTTTTATTCCCAAGTTTATTAAAGGTGTCAACAACAGAAGATTGGCTCCAGCATGGAAGGCTGGATGGGCAAGAGTCTGAACCGGAGCAGGATAATGGGGAAAACAAACCACCAGAGCCTTTCCTTCAGATGAATACATTGCAATGGTGTAATTTTCTATTTACACTTTCTCCATCCATACCAACTACCTACAATATGGAGCGTAATTTAACCATAATGTCCATGCATGTCATTAAAATTCTAATGCAACCAACAATATTGATAAAGTCAGCAAATGCTCGACATAATTAATGAGTTAGCTAACAGGATGTGTTCTCCAAGACAAATATGGCAAAAACAAAGCCACATTTTTTGAAATATATATATCAGGGTTTCCCCCAGTGTATTACAGGCCTGGCGGCCCACCATCCTTTACTAGCGCCACTCCCAGGCTAAGCCTTTCTTGTTTGTTTTTAGGAAAATAATTTTGAAAGTTGTTTTTTTTTTTGGTGCTGCTGCTGACTTAATTTGGATTAAACAAAAGTGCAAATAATTGATATTCATTTTAATTGTATATTTTGATTTGTTGTTTTTAAGACTAGTTGTGGGTTTAAGTAGTGTTTCACTGGTGATGTTTTCCCATAACTTATAATTACCGAGTGATATTTTTACAATTCCTGTCAAGACACCATTATCAACACAAAAAATTAATGTCCAAAATAAGCTTTGTTGTCATTTTAGCATTATTTAAAGCTTACCGCTTTGCTGTGTTCCTTTTTTCCATAGAAGGAACTGACCCTCAGATAGACTTTCAGAAAATCCATCTTTGGTGGTGGTTGCGGAAGCACTTGTCCCTCAGTGCTCTGCGCACTGAGGGACAAACTTTCCCCACTAATCCTCTGATGCAGTTTCCTTTTTCAGAGAAAAATACATTTTAATTAGACATGTTGAAGAGGCTCTGATGCCAGAGGTCAATCATATTTGACTACACGCTAGAACTGAACATTTTCACTTGTCTACTTGCAAACTTCAGCAAACTGATTAGTCAGAAGTTATGACCTTGTCACCACATTTGCAGTTCCACAGCACATGCAGAGACATAATTTACAAGAAAATGTCATAGGCAATAAAGAAAAATATGAAGACCTATTTTTTGGGAATATAAAGATATCTATGCAGCACTGGGAGAGGATAAATTGAAATTTTTTTGCACCCAAAGTATTAAAAAAATTTACTTATGGTCCAAAATCCACTTTTTTAGCCCCTATGTCCCCTTTAAGACATCTGTCCAGGACTCCAGTAAAATATTAATAAAAAATTATTGATTTTGCAGATAATATGGGCATGTTAATTGGTAAAAGAGAAGAAATACGGGATGGTCTTCTTTCTTAAGGTAAAGATAATCTTCATTCAGGTTTGCAGTTCTGCAACTGAAAGAAGCAAAGATGGAAATAAAGTAAACATCCCATAACACGTCATCGTGGAGCTCTATGGGAAAGAGCCTGAGGATCCAGCAGTCATTGAATTCACCATGGTCCCATCCAAAGTTTATGCTTGGTCCACCATAAGGGGCAAAAGTAATGCTGTGAAACAGAACCTCACAACAATCAGAAGAGAGTCAGTTAAACTATAATAGCTTCTATTACAGCTAAAGATGGTTCTTCAACATTTTAGATTTATTTTTCTTTCTCATTGTCACTTAGTTGTTGAAAATGTATAAAATAAGTACTTTTTGTTCATGTGAGGATGTATTTATGCAGTGACGAATCTAAAAGCAGGGTTTGGTGCAGCACCAAGAGGTTATGATAAAACGGAATGGGGATCCCCAGGTGAAATCCATGATTACATTCAAGTAAAATGGAGTTTATTTTTCCTATTTTTTTCCTGCAACAGCTCTTTAAGGTGCTGCCCCAGATGACCCTCTCCTTCTGCAGATGAATCTAGTTATTGTGCCAATCCAGCAAGTCTAATAAGCACCTATGTCTCTAAGTAATTAAATCAGCTAATTCACATGCTAAAATGCGACACATTTCAGCACGTGAAATGTGTTGCTTGGGCCAACTGGCCAAATGTGACTGTCACAAACTGGGGACAGGGGAGTTGAAGCTTTGGGTGCAAAAGTGTTGCTTTCTTCAGTAGGTTCAATGTTGCCGGAGTAGAGTTGATGAGATGATGAATGAACCTGTTTGAGGTTACAGAAGACTTGACCCTGAGTTGGAGGACTTTCAAGACTCCTAGTTAGAATTGCTTTGTCAAAGTGCAGCAAAATATCAAATGGGGAAAAACTTCAAGAGCAAAGCTGTAAGGACCCTATCATGAAAGAAATTTAACTATAGTTGCTACAAAAGGTTATTCTACAAAGCACTAACACATGGTAGCTCGATACAATCCCATGCATCCTTTTTTTATTTAGGAAGGAAAAGTTTAAGGGGTATGATTAGTTCTAATAGGGTTTGAGCAAAAAGGGCATTTGAAAGCCTTTCTTCTTGCTCTTTACCATTTTTGCACTCTCATTCCACTTTTGTGGTTCTATTGGAGAATGTAAGCACCAATTACTCAGTTCCGTTGTTCCTCAGACTGGTGTTCTAGTCAGATCATCTTTATAAATTCAAGAACATTTTATGGAGCATCTACCAAGATTAGGTATACAAGATGTTTTTTCATTCCATTTTGCACTAAAAAAAGAAAGCATGCCTCTGTACACTGCTGCAGAATTCACTAGTACTACACAAGTCTGAAATGCACAGCACAGTACTTCCTGGACCTGGAAGTATCTATTGCTGATGTTATTTAGTAAGAGACAAATTGATATGAGGGTCCAAAATGACCTTTATATTTTCTGTTTTAAAACTAACTTAGGGTCTGATCTTTTAATAGATCCAAACTTGCTGGCACATACACCTGATCTACAGGTTCTACGAAGATTGTGTCTGCAAAATGACTATTTCGTATGCATGCCTTCATATCTATGCAGAACAATAGCATAGATCCACTGCATCAGAAAGTGGAAAATACTGGGCAGAGGTTTTGAAAATGTAATGATTTATCACCCACAATGTTATTTATTGAAACAAAAGCAGATTGGGGACCTGTTCTTCAATCATTAAATCAAATTTTATTTGTATAGCACATTTCAGCAGCAAGGCATTTCAAAGCGCTTTACATCATTAAACACAAAAATACACAGTCATCATTCTTGCGTCTATATTTAGCATGTTTGAAAGGGAGGTGCAACTGACCACAGAGATGGTCTCTCTCTATTTACCAAGAGACAGACTTGGGAAATAATATTTCTTGAAGATTGTCCTCCCACATTGAGCACTGACATTGAGTCTTTGCCTAAGCCTTCTCTCTTATATGTTCCTAGATCACGTGTCCTATCCATTCAACTCCTTTCAATAAAATACTTACATTTATATGTTTGGTGTGAAATATAGATAAATGCCAACCAGAAATGCCAGTTTGGAGCTGCAGGATTACCTCATCCTGCATCAATTCCACTATGTGCAAACTGTTGAATAGAATGAATTGAGTTGGCTTAGGTAAATCAATACAGATGTCTACAGCTTTAATTCTGATTCATTTTTAAACGTTTTCCCTGTTGTGTTGTTACTTATTTCAATGAAGTGCATTATTATTAATAATAAGCCTGTATTGTTGTGCTTATAACTCCATGGTTTTTAACTTCATATTACTTTTATGACCACTCTGCTCTCCTACACTCTCTATAATGCTACTCTCCATTACCATATGCAGAATCTTCATTTAAATAGGATGGTCTAGACCACTTTTGCACCTATAATCAATTGTGCACACAATCTTTGTAGATCACTTGCAACATATGCATATGCAATTTCCTTTGCAAAAGCAAGTTCATGCTCTTTATTTGGGATCTTTTATGTTCAGGCCCTAAGTGTCTTGTTTTTATCCTTGATGCAGATGGACCTCCATGAAACTACAGACAGTAGGTGGTGCCTCTGTTCTAATTGGTTGAGAAATAAGATTTCTGCCAAGCAGTTAATAAATATTAGAATTTTTAAATCAGTCATTCTTTTATTGTTCTCTTTGTTTACTCTTTGAAAGAATATAAATCAGTCGTTGAAAACCAGTGGGGGGCATTTATTTAACTATAAATGTCAGTTTTCATCAATGATCACATTAAGATGAATCTCTCTTACTGAATATACAATCTGTCTGATTAACCAGAATGTACCAAAGTTTGTAACTTATGCTGACTCTTTCCACTTTCTGTATAGTGCATCATTCTTTATATAAAAATGTTGGTTAGTGTCTCTGTCTTACAATAAAATCATCTCTGTATGCACATTTGTTTATCTTTCAATGTATTTTGTTTGGTTATAAAACTTTGCATATTTATTTTAATTAATGAAAATGCTGATCAGCTGGATTCACCATCTTATTGGATGAATCAGGGCAGGTCATGCATGCTCAAACAAGGGCACAGACTCCAGTACAGACAAGTTGATGATGTAAAAGTCAATCAATTTTATTAAAAAAAATACACTGGTGTGCTAGCAAGATCCCAAGAATAGGTTTAGTAGATGATAGCTGTTTTTCTGTTCTGTATAGCAACTCCACAAACATACTTTAACTAACAGTCAGACTGACTGGGCACTGTTC
>NW_006800589.1:5130-35862 GCF_000485575.1 Poecilia formosa | reverse complement strand
ATATAAGCCTACAGAGTCATGAAGCTGTTTTATTTTAGCTTTAGACTCTCCAATTCCTTCATTTGCAATAACTGCTTATCCTTGCAAGGTCGCGCAGGGGACCTTTTGACTACTCCAGGGGTCATCAGGTGAGAGGCAGGGTACACCCTAGACAGGTTGCCATTTCATCAAAGGGAAACCTGGAGAGCAATTTAGAGAATTAACGAATTAACCTCACAGTCATTTTTTCTAATGTGGGAGGAAGCCAGAGTACAAGGAGAGAACTCACATCTGCTAAGATTAGACTAAGATTAGAACCTGTTTTAGGTCAGTTAGTCACCAAATTTATATCCATCTACTGAAATTGGCATAAGTCATAAAATTATTTAACATTTTCTCATTATTCTGACATCTAGCAAAAAGAAATAATTGATGTAATTCTAACTGACATCAAACAGGAAAAGTCGGGTATGATTTAATGTCGGTGTCATGACGGTGTGTTTTATGCAATGTATCCAATATATTACTGAACTGTATAGTACCCTTAAAATTGATCAACAGCTAAAATGATATGTCTTAGGTTAGCAATTGATCCAGATGTTGTATTTTTAATGCAGGTGCCACAGCTCAGGTCTACGGTCATCAGTCTGTTCGGTCTCTTCCCTCTGTCCGCCATGACATCAGTCGCTATCAGAGAGTAGATGAGCCTCTGCCTCCTAGTAGGTGTTTGCATATCCTACATGAAATGTACAGGAATACTCAGAACTTGATTTGTCGCTTGTTTTTATTCCAACTAACTTCAGAATAACTTCCTGTTATTGTAAAGCTTCATTGCAGGTTGACAGGTTGGCTCCATTTCTGACTGAGCAGCAGCTCAGTGTAACAAACTGGCCACTGTCTGGCAGAAGTTATGAACTACAGCAGAAATATTATTACCACATAAATTAGGGTACAATTAACAGAAATAAAATGTAATGTTCCAACAGAAATAAGGGTATAAAAAGTGTTTGTTTGCTCTAAGTTACATTTTCTTAAGTTTTCCTAAAGTTTGACTATGACAGATTCAGGGGCAGACATTTTCCTTTACATTCATTCATTTGTTACATACATTCTGAGTTTTTGTTGCTCATTGTGATTTGTGTTTCAGTCTGAAACCTTTCCCACTATCTTCCTAATCCAGATTGGGAGGCTCGTATTGACAGTCATGGTCGCATCTTTTATGTGGATCATGTGAACAGAACAACAACATGGCAGCGGCCTACTGCTCCTCCGGCCCCACAGACTCTACAGAGGTCCAGCTCCATACAGCAGATGGAACAGCTCAACCGCAGGTCAATACCAATAGTTTCAGTTCCATGAGTGGTAGTCATCATGTTCAGAGTTCCTGTAAAAATAAAAAGGTTAGGAGGTTGTTCTCGTTCTGATTGGAGGATCACCACTCATTGCTGGCACCTAAAATTCTTATTTCATTAGAAGCAAAAACGATGCCAAGTGGGTCATGAAAGTCACATGAGAAAAGGATTTTAATAATACACTAATCTTTCCACCTTTACACAATGTTTAGCTAGTATTTTGTATTGACATTCACATGTGCAGGTATCAGAGTATCCGAAGGACCATAACAAATGATAGCAGACAGGAGGAGCAGCCAGCCAATGAGCTGCTTGGGGATGAGACTGATATGCATCCATCTGTTCCAGGTAGCACCCTAACCATACTCTGCCATTAAAATACACCACTCAGCTTACTACCTTTTGTCATGTTATAACCACAATGTATGTGTTTAATCTGCACAAACTAGAACATATTTGGAAATTGTAAGGAAAATAAACTGCATTCAAAGTTTCAAATATGAATGATGTGTGTTTCTGTACAGTCCATACCTTTCAAGTCTCCTGTTTTGGCTGGGAAACGACCCGTTTTATCCTCCTTTCCTGCCGTGGTCCTCTTTTATTATTTTTCCCATAAATGTCCTGTCTTGTGTGCATCCAAAAACAGTTGCAAGAGGTGGTTCTTCAAGCTTCTGACTGAGGGAAGCTGAATTGAATACTTTTACACCGCCCACTTTCTTAGAGTTTTGTTTGTTAAAAAAAAAAAGATTGAAACCATACATCTTTTTCCCACTTACTGCATGTATTTTACTGTATTTTATGTGTATTCAGTTTGTGGTTGTAACATGACAAAATGTTGAAAAGAGGCTTTTCCTCCCCTTGTCTGCTTTCTTTTTTTCTGACATTGCTCATTTCCCTTTCAGAGCTCCGGAGGGAAAACGGTGCGGCTCAGGCCAGTTCCAGGTCTCGCATCTCCTTGCTGCTGCAGTCCCCCACCGCCAAGTTCCTCACCAGTCCTGACTTCTTCACTGTGTTGCATTCCAACCCTGTATGTACACTGCTCAAAAGTACTTTGCAATACAAACCGGTCTAATCAGCCCAGGTATATAACCTGCTAGTAGATCATAAAATGCCTGTAAATATAAGATTGCCTATCTAAGAGAAGGCAGCTGATCACCTCCAAAAAATAGATGACGTGGAAAGAATGTGTTGTGGAAATATTAAAGCAGCACCACGAGACATCAGCACAAAGTTAGTTTGGTCACAGTTATCTTTTCTGAATAGACAATGTTCCTCAGCATATCACCAAATTAGTTACAAAACAGTTGAAGGACAACAAACTTAATGTTTTGAAGAGGCCATCACAAAGTCCTGATCCCAGTCCCAGAGAAGCAGTGAAGAAGTTCACTGCTGCAAGATGGCCACCAGTTCTATCAGGATGAATGAGTCAAAATTCTAGTAAACGTATATGGCAAGATTTTGGAAGGAAATCCAAACCACATGACCAAAGTCAGAAAATTTTAAAGGAGAAGTATTATGTAAAATCTACTTTTTGAGCTGTACATCATGTTATAATGTAACTCCCTCATCAAAAACATACCTGGATTGGTACTTTGATTCTTTCATGCATGTTTGAGAAATCCTTTAATTTACCATGACAACTGTGCAAATGCCTGGGTGGAACTACTGCTGCCTTCAAGACACAGCTCCTCTGAGCTGCAGTGTCCAAGCTTTAGCATCGCTCCACCACACAGCTCCTTAAGACTACCAGCAGCAATTAGCAAACACCTGGTGGAACTGCACATCTCCTGAGCTCATTATACAAGCTACTTCTCAGTGTTGAAGTGAAATTATGTTGTGATGACTTCCTGAAGACAGAGTTTCAGAAAGAGCAAGAGTTTTTAAAGAGACAGAGGCCCAATTTCAAGGGGTTAAATTATGACGTCAAATTTATTCTAAGTTATATTTGATATAAATGTAGCATTTTTATAACTGAAGTTAACATATTTAGTTGACTATCCTGTAAAATGGCATTTTGTGCATGGAAAACACATAATGCTGCTCCTTTAAAGGGAGTAAATAAAATTTTCATTTTGCATTTTCCAAGTAAAAAATAATTTTCCTAATTGACCTAAAGCAGAAAATGTTTAGTCAGATTTAATATCAAATGTACAACATTTTTATAAACTAAACTGTATATAAATGTATAGGGTGACTGTAAATCCCATGCACTTCCACAGTAACAGTGTTTTATACTTTACCAAACAATAATTTCACTGATAACTGTACATTGATTGCTAATTTCTCTGATTGTTCTTCTTCTTCCTGTGAACTCAGAGTGCCTATCGCATGTTTACCACCAACACATGTCTGAAGCATATGATCAGTAAGGTTCGTAGAGATGCACACCACTTTGAGCGCTACCAGCACAACCGTGACTTGGTGGCTTTTCTCAACATGTTTGCGAATAAACAACTTGAGCTGCCCAGAGGCTGGGAGATGAAGCATGACCACAGCGGCAAGGTCTGGCTGAGAAACAAATAGTCACTTTGTCTTAACAGTTACAGATTGCAATCTCAACAACTTTAAGTTTATGACATTTTGTTCATATGTAGCCTTTCTTTGTGGATCATAACTGCCGTGCTACCACCTTCATTGATCCTCGGCTGCCTGTACAGAGCTCTCGTCCAAGTCTTCTATCTCACCGCCAACATCTTACCCGACAACGTAGTCACAGTGCTGGGGAGGTCAGTCCAAGGCAACTGGTAAGACTGAAGAAATTTCAACTTTTAACTGTTCTTTGACATCGGATAACAAGAGCTTATGGGGATTTAGAGCTGATTATGCAACTGACACATACTAGCAAAACAACTGAAGACGATTGACTGCATGTTCATCAAATCTGTATCAATCAAACTAGCCAAATATAGTTTCACACAATTCATAGCCAGGATGTGTTTGCAGAAACTCGTTCACAAGAAATGGATATCCTCCAATGACTAATAAAGTGCAAAACCAAGCTTCCCACCTGGGTTTACTCTCTAGGTTTAAGACTACAGTTCGCTACATGGGCCTTTTAAAGGCCTGTCATTTTTCCATGCTACATAGAGGTTGCTTAAAGGGTTGCAGAATTATGAGAAATTCAAACAAAATTGAAACAGGAAAAAAGGTAATTATTTTTTACCTTCTTTACAGTAGAGTAACAAATTTTACAAAGTGATGCAGAAATATAGTCACTAACTGCATTTTCATTGACCATGTAATTGTGCAATTTGGTATTTTGGAAATCAATTTGCTCACACCAATTACAGAAAAACTCAATTGTCAATAAAAAGTTCTGGCGGTAGGATGAGGTGGTTTTTTTGGCCACAATGAAATTGATTTATCTTGACAAACTGGAATGGAAACTTTGTTTGCGTCATATGATCAACAACTGGATGTTACACTGGTACAAACCACAAAGAAGACCACAGGAGTTGGAAGACCAAGACACAGCATGTCTTTTAATGACTTGTTGCGTGCACAAACCTTTAATTGCTTTTCTTATTTAATGGAATCTTTGTAATTGTGAAAAAAAAAATTCTACATTAGAGGAAAATTAACAAAGTTTTACGTACATTTCTAATGGAAGCACAGTTTAATACTTCCCTCATTAAGGAGTGAAGAACAGTGTTTAAGAGCAACAATCTTTATAAAACAGTATGGGAAAATAGACAGGCACCCTAGTGTTAACAGATGTGGTTGATGGGCAAAATTGCCTGAATATTTACTTGTTATATCATGTTGTGGAGTCAGATTAATATTTTGTCTGTATATCATTGTTTTTTGTATGTCCTCCTGTCATTACAGGTGGGTGAAGAAACGCACCACCCTGGTCCTCCAGTCTTGCCACGACCCTCTAGTACCTTCACCTCAGCTAGCAGGGGGCAGTGCCAAGAGGTTGTACCTGTGGGTCAGTATAATACAGACAGACAAGCACACATTCACTCAGACAGTTAAAATTCAGGCATTGTGAAAAATTCTTACCAAAAATCTTTCATAAGCTTGTTCTCTTTGAAGTAGGTTCTTTTCTGTCAGTCTTTCCAGTTTAAGACACTCTTAGGGTCACTAAAATCCCTCCTCACTACCCTTAATGTTTTTTTTTCATATTAGAAACTCTCTTAAAGCCTAAAATGTTTGTGAATAACTTTAAGCTTAGAGTTTAAATTCTAAGAAAAATCTTAAAATTCCAGAAAGTCTATAAATTATGTCACTACTCATAGTGATGTCATTTTACAAAAAAGAAAAATGTTTGCCCATTCACACTGGAGAACACATACAGGTCACATATATTTGGAAGTGTGAACGGCCATGGCAAAACAATCAGATTTGACAACAAGAAAAAAAAATTTGAATTGTCACTTCAGGCTGCAGTGTGAATGCAACCTTAATCTGACTCAACAACATGAATTAACAACTGAATATTCGGTCCATTTTACTCATCAGCTACTTTATCTTTGGATTCTTTGAGAATATGGGCCTAGCTTTCAATTATATTTAATGATCATGTGAGGGACCTGACTTAAACACAGATAAAAGGTGTTCAAAATGGCAAAAAAAAAAAAAATAATAATTTTAATAATTCCAAAAATGGTTAAAAAAAACATTAGGTTTCAGCCAAAAATGAGTCAAATGAAAAATGACAGATTTTGGCCTAACTTAACTGAGATCAACTAAACACTAACTGAACAAACAAAACTGACCTCCAAACAAAGAACAAAAGGCTGCTTTAATAGGGGTGGAGTAACTTAAACCCATCACACGAGGGAGGCGCAACATAACAAAGGAACAAACAAATACAAAATTACCTAAAACATCCTATGAAACAAATAAAGCAAAACTAACTTTAACTTGGCACAAACAATAATAAGTGAATATTTAATTGACAAAATAAAACAATTAAAATAAACTTTAAACAACAAAGTCCCCCATAGTCTTTTAGAAAAACAGTTGGTATGTACCAGGCTTCCTCCTCCAGCTCATATGTGTTGGCAGGACCTCAAACAAAAGAACAAGCATGAGTAGAACCATTCAGACAAATATTAACTAAAGTGTGCACCCATTAGAAAATATTTCTAAATAAAATGACTAACTTAAACATAATGTAAGTTATTACTAATAAAGTAAATTAAGAAAATAAATCCTATCTGTTGGTGGTAGGAGCATCCACCACCGATTCCACATCCACTTAAAAACATCCAAATAATTTCTGTCGGTTTTAAGATGGAACTTTTAACCCACAAAGGTAATTTCTTTCATCCACAGAAATCAATACCTACTTTAATATTAATTAAAACATAACATTATCTTCAGAAACAGTTAGTCCATAATTCACAATGCGACATGTCCGGTACCACATTTTTAACTTTTTGATCTTTGTAGCTTTATTTAATGAAACAAATAAAACTGACCCGCTTGTTTCTTGTCTCATATAGCTTACAATGATAAGATTGTGGCTTTTCTTCGACAACCAAACATCTTTGAGATTTTGCAGGAGAGACAGCCGGACTTCAGCCGAAACCATGTACTCAGGTACACCAACATGGCTTCTTTCATTGTTACAATGTTTTACATTATGTATTTCTCAGTTTGTTTACTTTTTAAATTCAGTGTAATATGTCAGAATGTGAGCGCATGGCAGCCTGTCTTCTGTCACCCTGCTCCAGAAGAGCCCTGGCAACAATGTAGCTTGTCACCTTTGGGGTGTGTGTGAATGTAGTGCTAAAGTGCTCTGGAGTTCTCTGGACTAGAGAAAGCATTTGTGTCTATTTGTGTCCTGGCTGATCTCTTGAATATTTTCATGCTTCAATATTTTCATGTTCTTCAAAATGTTTGAGATGTTATCTCAGGTTTGCAAGCTTCTTTCATTTTCTTCCAAATTATTTAGTTGAAATGTACAAACTAGTTGACTTTTCACAGTTTGTGCTCTAACTGTATTAGTAAAATATCAAGACATATTAGAGATAACTCAAAATAAACTACTTTTAATTTAGAAATTCATATCATTCTTTCAATTAAAAAAAATATATTAAAAAAATGACAAAATGTAAATAAAGAAGGAGAAATCCTTGTTGATGGAATGTTTGATGTGGTATCAGGGAGAAGGTCCAGCTGATCCGCACAGATGGCGTTTCAGGACTGACCCGACTGTCAGGAGATGCGGACCTTGTCATCCTGCTGAGGTGAGACATCCCTGCTGTTTTACCCCCCATTGTCTGCCTGTGTGTTTCTATCCCACCCTAACAGCCATTCTCCAAATGGCCCACAGTGATCCAGATGTGGTCACCAAATATGATCCTACACACCACATATTGCTTATCAGGCGTTGATAGAACTCTTTGCTTCATGTAGCATCATTTTTTTCAGTCCTTCTGGGCAACCCTAATCCAGTAATGGCTTGAATTGATAGCGGGAGTGTATGGGCTGGCGAGTTGCCTCAACACAGGCATAATGAGGAGCCAGACTAATATCAGAATCAGAATTATTTTATTGTCATTGTCAGAAAGACAATGAAATTGTAGTACCAGTACAACCATCCTTTACACAACAACACGAGGGGGAGGGGGGGGACTGTTGGCTGAGGCCTTGGAGCCCGACAGGCACCGCCTTGCAGAGGAAATGGGAAAAATAAGAAAAACATCAGGTAAGGACAGGAAAAAAAACAGCATGTCTCACTTTGCTCTTTGCAGGGCAGAGTTTGAGATGAAGGAAAAAACCTCGGCACCTAAGCACATATAAACACATATAGACAAAACAAGCCTGGTACAAGGAGGAGGTGTGACGTGCAAAGGGGTCTCATGTGAGTTATGTGTGTGTCAGACCATGAACCCTAACTGAAGAACGCAATTGTGAGTATGATGTCAGAGTTCACCACCATCTTATCAGTTCAGGGCCCACAGATGTTCTCACGGAGGGGTGGGGGGAGCAGAACAGAGCCTTTCTTAGACATAACAACCAGGGGAGGATAGCTGGCCAGCCAAGGCCACCCCGGGGAGCCAGATTCCGATAGCAATAATTTGTAAAGTCTCACTGGTGCTTCTCAATGGCAAAGCCAAACATCCGAATTTAGGGTCTCCCGTCTGATCCGTGCGAACAACATTCTCCAAGGTCACACCATATCCATTCTGAGTCCAAGATCTGCTGCCCGTCCACGGTCCTGTTCCAGGATCGCATCCAGTCTGCGGCTCAGCTTCCGTATCATCTCAGTCTGAGTGTTGATCGCTCTGCAGATCCCATCATCCGTACCCGGCAGCCTCAAAGTTGTCAAAATGGCCGCCGGCAACTTCTGAAATTTCTGATAAGCCAGGTAGCCACCAACTCCAATAAGCAGAAAACTTATCATAAATCCAATCATGTACACATCTTCAACATCCTCGACTGACAGCGTCGTCAGACACACGGTCTTCCACTTCCATCCAGAATCCATTGTGTATCCAGCGAAGAATGTCCCCTCAGGACACGACTGTTCCCCTTTACCCAGTTTCCCAGTGGGAAAACTTTTATCAATTGGGTTGAGAGACCAGCTGACCAGATCCATAATTTGCAACTTCGGAAGTTATTCAAAGAAAGACTCTAAAAACACATGACACAGACACTGAACAGCTAAGATAGGGAGGCAGGGAGACCGAGAAAGTGCATCCTCCTCCTTCGAAGGGCAGAGCAGAAAACCTGTCTAATATCAATCAAATTTTATTTGTATAGCACATTTCAGCAGCAAGGCATTTCAAAGTGCTTTACATAATTAAAAAAAACAGCACGTGACATTGAATAAACAGTAAGAAAGAGAGAGATTTTGAANCGTGCAAAGGGGTCTCATGTGAGTTATGTGTGTGTCAGACCATGAACCCTAACTGAAGAACACGATTGTGAGTATGATGTCAGAGTTCACCACCAGCTTATCAGTTCAGGGCCTACAGATGTTCTCATGGGGGGGGCAGCAGAACAGAGCCTTTCTTAGACATAACAACCAGGGGAGGATAGCCGGCCAGCCAAGGCCACCCCGGGGAACCAGATTCCGATAGCAATAATTTGTAAAGTCTCGCTGGTGCTTCACAATGGCAAAGCCAAACATCCGAATTTAGGGTCTCCCGTCTGATCCGTGCGAACAACATTCTCCAAGGTCACACCATATCCATTCTGAGTCCGAGATCCGCTGCCCGTCCACGGTCCTTTTCCAGGATCGCATCCAGTCTGCGGCTCGGCTTCCGTATCATCTCAGTCTGAGTGTTGATCGCTCTGCAGATCCCATCATCCGTACCCAGCAGCCTCAAAGTTGCCAAAATGGCTGCCGGCAACTTCTGAAATTTCCGATAAGCCAGGTAGCCACCAACTCCAATAAGCAGAAAACTTATCATAAATCCAATCATGTACACATCTTCAACATCCTCGACTGACGGCGTCGTCAGACACACGGTCTTCTACTTCCATGTAGAATCCATTGTGTATCCAGCGAAGAATGTCCCCTCAGGACACAACGGTTCCCTTTACCCATTTTCCCAGTGGGAAAAATTTTATCAATTGGGTTGAGAGACCAGCTGACCAGATCCATAATTTGCAACTTCGGAAGCTATGCAAAGAAAGACTAAAAACACAGGACACAGACACTGAACAGGGAAGATAGGGAGGCAGGGAGACAGAGAAAGTGCGTCCTCCTCCTTCGAAGGGCAGAGCAGAAAACCTGTCTAATATCAATCAATCAAATGTTATTTGTATAGCACATTTCAGCAGCAAGGCATTTCAAAGTGCTTTACATGATTAAAAAAAACAGCACGTGACATTGAATAAACGGTAAGAAAGAGAGATTTTGAAAAAAAAAAAAGATTAAAAAAAGATAAAAACATTAAAACCCAGGCCTCTGTCCTTATCTGGTACTCAAACCCGATCTGGGACTTTAGTCAAAACGCCGTTTGACAAGGACTCCAACCTCTAGGACTTCAGTTAAACGCCATTTAATTCATAGAATCTAATAACTGTGTACATCAACTAGAGTGTAACAATGCAGTGCTTTTAAATGTGCTGAAATTATTTACATGAGAAAAAGGGGAATTATCCTTATTTACCCCATGGATTTTTTTAGGTCCACCAGCATATTAGGGGTGCACCGTTTGTACTTCTTTGGCAAATTGCTCACTACTGGTCCTTACAAAGCCTGGCTTGCCGATCCCAACATTGGCCAATAAGTTTTTTTTTGTCTGAAATGTTGCTAAATATAGCAAAAAAGTGAATGAGTTTTTAAAAGTAAAAGTGGGGTGACTATTTTTAACTGCAAACATGACCTGGTGGGCCTCAAACCTGTCTCAAGGGAGAGCAGAAGAGTACAGTGTTTGATATTTGGATCCCTGCTTAGATAGATAACATCAGGGGGTAAGATTGGCTTCACCCGTAAGTATTGACTGACCACTGATCTCCCAAAATTGAGGAAATCTGTGCTGATAAATCAGCTGGCGAATGAATCAGCTGGCTAATAAATCGGTGATCCCCTACTGACTGTACAGTTTCTGGCTCTGGAAGGACTCCTCCTTGTTGAAAGGGTCCCAAAAACCTCTAAAGGGAGCAGAAAATGCATCCAAAATTTATTCCTATAATCCTGTCATTTCAATTGTCCTGAGTTCATATGCAAGGCCAGCCCAATGTGGACATATCTAACATGAATTCACAACAGGCTTATAATGCTTCTGGGTTTTTCATTAGTGTGAATGCTGTAGTCACTCACACTCTTAAGTTCTCTTTCATGTGGATCTCTAATTTCAATATGGCTTAGTTTTATAAACACACAATATAGTTCAAGTTAGTTGTAGTTTTCCCTGATTAATTACCGTTTTTATTTCAGTTAAAAATGTTTTCTCCGTTTCAGGTTTCATTATTTGTTCATTTTAGTTAACTATAATAACTTTGATTTATACAGAACTTTAGTAGTTTATATGATAACAAGGGCCTAAATGAATGAGTATTCTATAAATTTTAGTCTTGTATCGTCATTTTAAAAATCAACAGGAAATCTGTGAAATCAAACTGGAGACTCAGGCTGCAATTGTAGAAAATGTTTATATGGATCTGGAGTAATTGCTAGTTTACTTCCTCTTGTAATACTGTACACCATGCACCACTTTTGCTTGCTTTACTTTACTTACTTCCTTTCTGCCATCCCTGGTTAACATCAGTGTTTTAAGTCTTTCTCTCTGTCTCCCATTACAGTCTGTTTGAAGATGAAGTGATGTCCTACGTCCCTCCTCATGCCTTACTTCTCCCCAGCTACTGCCAGTCACCTCGGGGATCCCCTGTTTCCTCCCCCCAGAACTCACCAGGTATCTTACTGACACATTACCAAATACAAAAAAAATGTTCCTGAAACTATCCGTCAGTCCCTCTTCCTGTCTCACTCTAGGAACTCAGCGAGCCAATGCCAGAGCCCCAGCTCCTTACAAGAGAGACTTTGAGGCAAAACTCCGCAACTTCTACAGAAAACTGGAAACTAAAGGCTATGGTCAAGGCCCTGGAAAGCTAAAGTGAGCTGAATTTATATCTGTGTGTGTCTTGTTAGACTTCCTCACTTCATTTTGGTATATAGTTTGGGTTTCATGTTCATTTTTGTGCATATGAAGAGTGACTATCCGTCGGGACCATCTCTTGGAAGATGCTTTCAACCAGATCATGTGCTATTCCCGGAAGGACCTGCAGCGCAGCAAGTTCTATGTCAGTTTTGTTGGGGAGGAGGGGTGAGTAACTGAGATGGAAACCAATCTCGAAAAGAAAGTACAAGAGTAGAGGTTTAAGCATTAATCTGTGTGTGTGGGTGTGTGTGTGTTACAGCTTGGACTACAGTGGGCCTTCTAGGGAGTTCTTCTTCCTGGTTTCCAGGGAACTGTTCAACCCATATTATGGTCTGTTTGAATATTCAGCCAATGACACCTACACCGTTCAGATCAGCCCCATGTCGGCCTTTGTAGACAATCACCATGAATGGTAGGAATTGACACAAACACAAAAACACAAATTGTATTGAAATGAATGTCCCATAATGCAACTGACGCATGTCTGAGAGTTATCAGAAGTTATGGGAATTCCTACAGCCTGGAGGAATAGTTTTAATGGTCCAAATGCTAGTTCTGATGCTCCATTTTAATCTTAGATAGAAGACTGGAAAAGTCTGAGGTCTACAGAGTGAAAAGAAATGGTGAGAGTATAGACCCCTGTGGTGCTCCTGTGCCTCTCGCTGCCTGGTCAGAAACACTACCCTTCAGTCATAACGTGTGTTCTGTTTGTCAGGTAGACATTAATCCAGGTGACTGTTGAGGTCTCCATCTGTATTTTGTGGAGTTACTGACGGGGCCAATCAGATTGAATTATGTTAAATGCATTAGAGAATTTAAAGAACATAATCCTCACAGTTCTCCCTGCTTACATGACAGTGGATTTGTTGAAGCAGATATATGATGGCATCTTCAACTCCAGAGAAATGAGCAGATTGCAGGGCAAGCATGCTTGCTTTCACAAGATGATCTGCAGCCTTGTTCTGATTCAGACTCTCCAGCTGCTACTTCACCTGACTTCCAGACATGGACTACTCAAGATGGTGGTGCCATTCTAGAACTTGATTGGCCCAGTCTAGTCAAAGAACCTTTTCTTCCAACAGACTGGGCCAACTTGTAATAAAACTGCACAATTTATCACTTGGACCATAATTATTTGCACCGGGTAATTTAATGCCAACTTTGCATTAAATTATCATAATTTACAAAATGATGCAAAGTTGGCACTTTTAATGGACTTTTAATGCAACATTTAGAGCAACTTTGCATTAAAAGTATCATTATTCACCAAATGATACTTCATGACAACTGTCAAACATTCATAAAGACTTCTTTACGTTCATGACAGGGTCGTGTCAGTCTTATGCGCACCCCTTCAAATAAAGTGTTGCCCATTGTTTTATTACGAAGCTGAAGGCAACAGCAAAACACCAGCTCTTACGGCCAACTCTGTCTTCTTCCTCTGTTTGCTCATCACCTCTTTTGATTTCTATGTCCTGATCGTTTTCAATGGGCTCCAATTCAAATTAAAAAGGCTTAACGTGTCTCATCACTGTTTTGGATGGAGGAGCCAGGCAGTTGGACCTTTACACGTCATTTACCCAGAATGCATTGTAGTGTGAAAGACATGGCGACATTTCTGTGAAAATATTTTAAAATTTATAAAAACTAAATAACCTACAGTATTATTACTGTATTGTTTTTACATGAAATATTTTCCAAATAAGGTCTATTTTTATATCTAGTAGTTCCATTTAATTGATTTCTAATTTCTTCTAGGCTTTTATAGTTAAATTGTTTTTTTTTTTCTGCATTCGTTTTGTTTGGGCACAGCATTGGTACTGGATTTAGTGTGGATGTGCAGATTAAACCTTTTATTATTTTTTTTTTTAATTTTCTCTTCAAAGAAGTTGGCAAATTTGTTGCATGCTGCATTGATTGCGTTCAGATGGTGCAATCATTCTGTCAACTGTTGCAAGTAAACCTCAAGTATTGTTAATGTTTTTGTTTATGATTTCTGCAAAGAATGTTTCACTTGAATGTTTTAGTGTTGAGTGATGGCTACGCTGCGACTGACTGGCGACCCATCCAGGGTGTACTCGGGTGTATCCCGCCTCTCGCCCAGGACGTTAGCTGGAGATAGGCACCAGCTAATGTTCCTATAACGTTCCTCTATACACCCTTGTTAAGGGTGTATAGAAAATTGATGGATGGATGATAGCTACGCAGTATTTCTTTGTAGATTTCATAATAAACGGGAAGTTCAGTTTTACACCATTTGCATTCGGCACCAAGACGTAGTTGTCTTGCAGATCTAACTGTGCATTTCTCCAATGAGACTTGTTCCTACCAGACACAACCTTCACTTTAATGGAGGCAATGAAATCAGTGATGCCTGAAATTTTAGAGAGGAAATTATCTACCAAGTCATCTACATCACTGCAAGTTACGGATGAGGATAAAGAATAGATTTGATTACATTTTTCTGCTGTGTTGTCTGTGAAAGTACGTTTTGTGATGGTAGCTGTTTTGCTAAGTGAGTCAGTATTAACTGTGCTTTCAAAGATGACATCAAAATGATGAGACAGTGATCATTTTGATCACAATGTCTCTCTCTGTAACATCAGTTAGAGACGATGGAAATATTCACACTGATAATTAGATCCAGTATGTGACCTCGATTGTGTGTTGCTTGGTTTCCAAACATTTTCTGGGCCCCCCCGCCCCGCCTATGGATTACAAATAGGGAGAGTTAGACTCTTGCTGTCTTGTTGAACAATGTATGTGAGCAGGGGGAGGTGGGTGGGGCGATGCTGGGTGTGGACTTCCTGTTATACAACGCGTGTCTCTGGGTGGGAGGGGGGCGATTCTTAGAGACTCCCTATTATACTCTTCCATCCACTCAAACACTCACCCCACTCCACCCCCCTGAGTGCACACAGCGTTCATTGTTTTTTTTGTTTTTTTTTCATTCATCCATACCACTTCCTGCACCCCCCTACCCCCCTGAAATGACACGGAACCCCCCACAGTTTGGGAATCTCTGAATTAGACCAAGATTATTAAGAATATCTCACAGGTTTGTGTTCACTACAGTCATAAGGCCGACTATCCATTTGTTTGTGTGCCTCAGGTTCCGTTTCAGTGGCCGCATTCTGGGTCTGGCTCTGATCCATCAGTATCTGCTGGATGCCTTCTTCACCAGACCCTTCTATAAAGGCCTTCTGCGCATGTATGTTTATCCAGAGTTAACCATGAATATAAGGAAAGCATTCACCAACATGCATTTTAATTGTTTACAATTTTTTTTTTTTATTGTAATGCTACGCTCACTGAAAGACCCAAAAACTCACATGAGTGCAGTCATTCATTGTTTGCCTTTTCTATTCTCCAGTCCCTGCGATCTGAGTGACCTGGAATATCTGGATGAGGAGTTCCACCAGTCTCTCCAGTGGATGAAGGACAATGATATAGAAGACATGCTTGACCTCACCTTTACTGTCAATGAGGAAGTGTTTGGACAGGTCAGACTCTGAGACTGCCTACATATTTAGATGCTTACTGCTATCTTGTTAACAAGTGATAGACTAGAAAACAATTAAAGTTTTTGGTCACAAATATAACTTTTTTTTTGGCTCAGATACACTTTATTTGACAGCAGTTAGACAGAAAAGTAGGTAATAAGAGAAGGGGAAGATATACGGCAAAGGTCATCAGGACTCGAAACTGTGACGTCCATGTAAGGATTGTGCTTTACGCCTGCGCCACCACAGCACCCCGTCATAAATATTTTTTTTCTGTGCAATGTGACTCCAAATTATTTACAGACTACAAATCACCCGTTTGTAGATTATTTACTAGATGTTCAAAAGAAAATGCAGCTTGGAAAGTGGAAGTACCTAGGCGCAATGCTACTTGTCAAACAGGGTGGTGTTTGCAAAGCTGCCAATCCAAGACTGTCATTCATTTTCCTTGGCTATAAATGGTTTTACCCTCAAGACAAGAGATAAAACTGTAGCTTCTGGAGTCTTGCTGTTTCCACTGTGTGCATTAATGCATATTAAGGTATATTTAGTGTTTGAGCTAATAAAACAAATATATTGTTCCATAGTATGTCGCATTAGTCAAAAAAAAATGGGAAAAAACAAACGAGACGCACTGCTGGGGGTAAGTCACATTTAACCTTTCAGAGTGAAAATTAAATGAGAAAATTCAGTGAATATTCTTGTCTTCTCCCATCTTAACTATACTACTGATGTTTCCAATTGGGGTTCAGTTTTCTGACTGAACGCTGGCTTTTCATCTTTAAAAAGCCTGACCTGAGAATTCTGGTTGAAAGCATTGGTCGATTGCTGATCTCCCAAAATTAAGGAAATGGGGGGCTGATTTATCAGTGCACCCTTTGTTCCCAAACCCAGCTCCACTAGCTTGTGGATTCTGCTTTTGAAAGTGGCTAAAGCATTATTACATCTGTCCGTCTGTCTTTCAGACTCAAACACAGATTTAGCATTGAGCTAGACATGGTTTTTGTAGATCACAGAACGGGAGCTGAAACCTGGTGGAGGGAACATCCCAGTCTCGGAGAAGAACAAGAAAGAGTACATCGAGCGGATGGTGAAGTGGAGGATAGAGCGAGGAGTCGTCCAGCAGACTGAAAGCCTAGTCAGAGGTTTTTATGAGGTGGGGTGTGTCGACCTTGTAAAAACAAAACAGTTTGTTCCAGACATTTCAATTTTACAGGACATTTATTACCTTTACAATATATGTTTCTCTTCAGGTGGTGGATGCGAGATTGGTGTCTGTGTTTGATGCCAGGGAGCTGGAGCTGGTCATTGCTGGCACTGCTGAGATTGACTTATCAGACTGGAGGAGCAATACTGAATACAGAGGAGGTACACAGGGATCAATAAAGTAATCTCTGAAAGATTATGGATTTAGATTAATTTTTTTCCAGCTCTGGATCAAATAATGAAAAATTACAGTATGGAAATTTACAGATTTTATTTCCTATTCTTCATTCTCACCTTTATTCCTTGTGTCCTTCCTTTCTTGTATATTTTCTTACCTGCCCGTCATCACTATTTCTTCTTCTGTCTTGTTCTTCTGTCACTTCTTCATTTCTCCCTTAATTTTTTTCTGACTTACTCATAAGTAAAATGATTTTCTATTTTCCTCTTTTCATTCCTTAATTGTGTCAATGTCAAATTTATTTATATAGCACTTTAAAAACAGGTTTAAAATGGCGCCAAACCCTGTACGAAAAGTGATAAGTTGATAAAAAGAAAGAAAATAATATATACAAATGTATACAAAATATACATTTTGTATATTTTAACATTATACAAAATGTATAATGTTAAAATAATAAGAGTAATGATAATAAGTAAACAAAAACAAAAAACATCACAACTGAATAACTAAAGTATCAGGCCTCAATTGAATGCCAAAGAATAAAAATGAGTTTTAAGAATTGATTTAAAATGATCCAGGCTGCGGGCAGATCTGGAAAGGAAGATTATTGCATAGAACAGGAACAGCAATGGAGAAGACCCGATCTCCTTTTTTCTTAAGGGTAGTCTGAGGGACTTTCAGTAACAGCTGATTATTTGATCTTAAGGTTCTGGACACAGAATGAAGTTTCAAAAGATCTGAAAATAAGGAATGGCTAACCTGTTTAAAACTTTATAAGTTTTTAAAAGAATCTTAAAATCTATTCAATATGAAACTGGCAGCCAGTGTAAGGAGGCCAATAAGGGCCTTATTCGGTCACACTTCCAGGTGACTAAGAAGCCAAGCTGCTGCGTTCTGGATCACTTGAAGATGCTGTATCAGGGTTTCAACCATTACCTTTACATAAAAATTACAATTACTAAGATTCCTGACTGAAATCCGACAGAACGGAGCCGAAGAACCAAGTATCGTGTCTGGATTTTTAGTGTGAAGGTTTTGACCAAATAATATGATTTGAGTTTTGCTATGATTGAGATGAAGACAATTTAGTTCCATCCATAATCTAACTTCAGCTCTTCTTTGTCTTTTTTCACTCCTTCCTTGTGTGTTTCCTCTTTATCTCATCTCCTTCCTTTCTTTCAGCTCCATCTGTCAGTTTCTGCTTTTTTTCTGGTTGCATATATAATGCCATACATATGGAACCATATGTTCCAGTGTGTCTGCGTACACTGAACCATATTTGTAGTTTTGCATTTTAACTTGGCGAGCACAACTGGGAAGTCTTGGGTACTGAAAGGCATGGAACTTTGATATGACATATGTATACAGACCCAGACCATAATGACACAATGGTGTGTGTTGTTTTCAGGTTACCATGACAACCATATTGTTATCCGGTGGTTCTGGGCTGCAGTGGAGAGGTTCAACAATGAGCAGAGATTACGACTCTTGCAGGTAGGCTAGTTTGTACATGGGAATGTAGCAGATGCCAAGCTAAATATCAGTATAGTACAATATTTATATAGATAATTTCATTCTTAAAGTAAAGAACATGTATTTTTAATGTTCACTGGGCATATACTATATGCCCAAAATACTATATGTATTTTGGGCATATAGTATAAGAAATATGCACCAACAGTTCTTTCCATTTTAAGATTCAGATTTTCTGATCATCTGAACTGTAATCCAAAATCATTGAGTAATGTGTAATGAATCTATAATGAGATTCACTCTTCAGACAACATAATAAAGAAACTTTAACTAAAATGTATTTGTTTTCCACACTAATTCTGGTCCCTCTTTGTCTCCATATATTGAGTTTGTGACAGGAACATCAAGCATTCCATACGAGGGCTTCGCTTCACTGCGTGGCAGTAATGGACCACGCAGGTTCTGTGTGGAAAAGTGGGGAAAGATCACCTCACTGCCCAGGTGCCTGATCTTGATGACATTTTAATCCAATTTAATTAGGGCTGAGAAACTTTAGTCCTCAAATCTAAGACACATGATTCAGATAATTGAATCATCTCCTTTCCTGTCCACCAATTTTAGCAGGTGTTTGAAAAACAAAAGACACCTTGACAATTAGAGTTGCAATTCCTTAACGAGGTCCAATGGTTCTTTAAGAATAATTAAAAACCAAAACCCAACCATAATTATATTGCTCCTCTTGGTCTTATAGGGACATCTACAAGGTTCACAGTAGGTCTGGACAATATGGGTTAAAAATGTATCAAAATATTAGCACTGTATATTGGTCGATATTGATAGTGTAAAACTTAACTATTAATTAGTTTTAAGTTTTAAATATCTGAAAATACTGCTAAATTGGTGGTGTGAGATTTCTTGTTTTATCCACAGCTTTTGCTTTAGCTTTTAAGCAGTTTTGAATCACGGCGATGAAACCTTAAACTGCTGCTGTGCAAGTTACTCAACATGGTTGTTGCTTGGTAATCAAAGAGTGAGTGAATTAGAAATGCCACTCACCTAGTTTAGCTGCCCGTGATACGTTAAGTGGCTAAAGTCTTTCCTCTGCCTACATCCCCAGAATGAGGTGCGATACTATATTGGAGTTCAGTAAAATTACTGACAATTCCATCAGAAGTATGTATAACTGACATGTCTGTCATAACATATGTTGTTATTGATTTATTGTCCAAACCCATTTTACAGAAATTAAATGATACTAAATTAAAAATGAATGACTTGGTGGTTGAATTGAAAGAACAGGTTGAATACATTTCTGGTAATTAGTTTGAGTATATCTACACCAGCTTGGCTCTATGTATGGAGCCTTGCAGCGTGACATCATCTGCGCAAGATCCCACCCCCCCATCTCCCTGCTGGGGGTCAAAAAGCTGCTGGCTGACGATGACTATCATTAGTTTTAGCTGTTATCAACATAATGCACTAAATCTTAAATGTATACTTGATAAACAAAAAAAGGGATACAGTGTTTTAAATTAAAAATAAAATAGCAGGGGATGGAAGTAGTTCAGTTATTATTACTTGACTTGGACAACCATAACATGTAGATGTCATGTGGAATTATGTGTGTCTTTATTCAGTTACAAAAAAAAAAATCTAAACACAAACTCTGTCAAATCAAATTCAAATAAAAAAATGCTTTATTGATTCCAAAGGAAAATTAAATGTTGTTGTAACTTGTAATTTCAAGTTTTCAGAGTTCTTTGAAGACTTGGATCTTGAATACTATCTATCCACCTTTTACCCCCTTCAGACCAACTCACAGCCATTTACTGCACCCTAACAACCGAATAAGACTTTATTTATCACTGATATACCACTCCTATTTTATGTTCTAGAAACATAATGACAAACAAAAGTACTTATGTCTTAACACACAACATTAATGGTTAAGACTACTTAACATAATTTAGACTCCACACCTTTACTTGGAGAAAAGGTGATCCCAGTAGATAAACTATGAATTCCTTATAGAAAACATGAGAACCTATTGATGAAAGCTGTTTGTAAAACCAGTTAATGAAAATTAAGTTCTAAATATTGTTAATGCTGGAAAAATAAAACATCCTCTCACTATAATGACATTGATATGCTATTGGTAGTGTTGAAGAAGATTTTAGGTTACAATATTTCTTAAGAAAACTCTTTGGCTCGATCTTCTTCGATCCCAGGTTCTCCCGGCAGACCGCGTGTAGCCACACAGAAAACAACAATGAGTGTAGACGTCACAGAATTAGAGTTTAATCCAATAGAAGACAACACATGAAATTACAACAGAAACTGCAGAACAACAGAGACATACATTCATTTATCTGACACAAATGGAAAAGAAGAAGGAAAGAAAGAAAGAAAGAAAAGCAAAGACGTCTTTGGAGAATTGCAAGAGCAAATCTAGTTTGTTCCTCACGTGTACAAATTTTTATAGTAAAGACGCATTCTTCTCTTTAATATATTCAACTAAGGCGTATCTTTTCTCATCCAACCAGGAGCTGTCTCTGACCCTCTCTAAAGTTAGAAACTCCTGCCGTGTTTATGGCCTCTCACAGATGAGTGTGAAAAGATAGAACTTCTCCTGTTTTGTTTCCCAGACAGACAAAAGGCAGTTCAAACGATCCTAGCAAACCATCTGCTGTAACTACAGGTAACATAAAGGTAAATAGGCCAGAATAAGTTACTGATTTTAAAACTATAATTAGGCTATTTCAATCAAGACATGCTAAGTTTCAAAACTAGCACACTTTAAATTTATTGTCTTAACAGTAGAAAAGTACTTCAGGGTATTTTTAAGAAATCTACAGGAGAGAGAATCTACAACAACTTTTGGATACTATTACCTCATAATTCATTACAATTAAAAGCTGGCTTGATATGAATATGTGTTGCCCCAAGGACACAACAGAGGCAGATGTATTGGGAATTGAATAGGCAAGCCACCGATTGTAGGACTAAATCCTACCACCATCGCCACCATCATTCCTAAATTACGTGCATTTTCCAGACACGTAGTGTGATTTTATAGTACAATCAAGTGACTGTTACCTTCAGTTATTAAAATGCTTTGTCTCAAAAACAACTTAAAAAAAAAGTTCATTAAAAAAATTTGACTTTGCAACGTCTGATTCCTTGCAATTAGCTTCTGTCTAAGAATTTCCCTCCTTTCCCGCAGTCTTCTTTCAGGACATCATCACATAACTGCCGTTTACAACTGTCCTTAGGAGTGTTGCTGTTACCTGAGTGAAGTCGCCCCCCCCCACCTTATTCAAATCAGACAAAATTGGTGTCAAACGTTTGTGCTGGTTTGTGCAGCAAAAATTTTCGTTTGTGCCGCTATAATTTTAAAGATATGAAGAAATGTTTCTAGAGGTCATCAAAGGTCAACCAGCCCCCCCACCTTCTTCAAATCAGACAAAATGGGTGTCAATCAACTCGGCTATTTTTGTGCTGGTTTGTGCAGCAAAAATTTTTGTTTGTGTTGCTTTGGCTTTGAAGATATTAATGAAAGTGTAAAGGTTAAAAGGTCAACCAGCCCCCCCACTTTTTTGAAATCAAACAAAATTGGTGTCAAATGTTTGTGCTACATTTGTGCTGGTTGACCTCTATAAACTACTATTAATCTTTATAAAGATAGCAGTACAAACGAAAATCTTTGCTGCACAAACGTAGCACAAACGTTTGACACCAATTTTGTCTGATTTGAAGAAGGTGGGGGGGGGCAACTTCACTCAGGTGTTGCTGTTTGTATAAAAAGCTCTGCAGACTTGCAGTTCCACTATATGTTTGCTCATTACTGCTGCTGCTATTCTGGTGGAGCTGTGTGAGGGAGGGGTGGTCTGTGTGGTGGGAGCTCAGCTGGGGAATGAAGTGTCAAGGTGGAGCTTTTGGTTAATAGGCAGCACTTTGTATGAGCAGGCATTTAGTCACCTCCTGCCAAACGTAATTTGTCTAGTTTCAATCTCTAACTGTGCCGTCTGTTTTTTTTTCTGCAGAGCTCACACATGTTTCAATCGATTGGACCTGCCACCATACCAGTCCTTCTCTATGTTGTATGATAAGCTGCTGACTGCTGTGGAAGAGACCAGCACCTTTGGGCTAGAATGAGATGCTGTCTTTGTCTGGCCCAGTTTTCTACAGCACTTTTTAACCTGCTTTTGGTAAAGAGAAGAGGCCATGCTAGAAGAAAAGACATTGCCCTTTCGTCAGTCTTCAGCATCCCCAAAACTGTTTTTTACTCAAAGGGTGATTTAAAAGCCTTGATTGGTGAAAACCTAATGACCCAGTTTTAAAGCATTTAGTTAAAAAGCACCGTCTGGTAACGTTCAGTGATTGGTTGGTAGGCAACATCAAGTCCAAGACCTCAGTCAAAAACGAGAAAGACCAATTAGAATATACTTTACTACTCAGTCTGAAAATCACTTTGCCTCAGATATTTTAAATCAAGACTGAGCTTTTGAAATGACTCCACTGAAAAGGTAAATGCTTTATGTTGCACTCCTATATTTTGCACGCTTTCACTTGTAACACTAGAGAAATGAAGCCCTACACTGCCTTCAGGACTGACATCAGTGCTGCCAAGCCCTGACCATTCAGACACCTCTTTTTACACATTACAGAAGGGAAGTAAGTTTTTTGTTTCAAAAGCTAAGTTTTTTTTTTCTTTTTATGGTTTGAATGACTTATCAAAATACAAGACTGCCCAGCAAAAGCAATTCCAAGTACAGCAACTATTTGGAGCTGCCCAATTTAGAAACTGCATGTGTAGATTTCAAAAGCATTTAGAGTTCTTTATGCTGTATCTCAAACATTTGTGGGAATTTCTAATTGAACCTAAAAGCTAACAGTTGATTTTGGATTCTAGTTAGGAGATTTTGTATTAAATTTCAGTATTTTCCATGACAATAGAGGATTTTCTTTCTCGGAAGGATCTGAATGTAACCAGCCTTAGCCTTCAAAATAATTAATTACCATATAATTGTGTTAATTGGTTGAAGTGAACATTAGATGGAATTTGAAGTTTCTTATGTCATGATGTATAACCTCCTTTCCATTAGATTTAAAACTGTCTTAATACATCCTTCAGTGTGTTATACACACTATTAATCAACTGTAAAAAATTTGATCTTCAACAAAGCAAATGCTGGGATTGCCTTTGGAAGAAATGAGTGCATTGTGAATTATTTAACAGGAAAACAAGCTACAGTTAGAGACGGACATCAAAAGCATTGTTTAACTGATACATCAATGTATCAGTTAAACACCGTCTGGTACATGGTTGTCTATATTTTCAACCATGTAATTCGCTTAGAGCTACAGACAACAGCTGCAGTCTCTAAATCTCAGGATCATAAGATATTTTCAAAATTACATTGTTACTCATAAATGTGGAATAATTTTATTTTTGAAAAGTTTGATTTTCACTGAGATCAAAAGTAATAAGAAAATTTTATTGTTTTAGGAAATGTTTAATTTCATCCTGTCACAGCCATGTTGTGAGAAGAAGCAAAACATATTTAATTCCAACTTTATGAGCAAAAGTACACTTGAAGTTCATCATTCAATTTGTGGAGAAAATCATCCACAAACTAAAATCTTTAAAGTGGCTATGTCATTTGAAACCCTTCTTTTTCATATCCAAATACTTCTCTTATAAAGTAGACCTGCAATGCTTTGGTCTGAATTACTCATTTTAGCTCCACATACCCTGTTCTGAAGCACCTTTTAAAGCAACTTGTTTTGCGGTTTGTTTTCTCGGGGGGCGGGGGTTAATGTGTATTAGACATTTCATGCCCTGCTCCTTCTTCCAGGGCATTGTGTGTTCCACTCCACGCCATTCTGCCCTGTTTGTAGTTTTGATTCCAGCAATACAGTTATTTACCAATAGATACACTTTTTATTCCCAAGTTTATTAAAGGTGTCAACAACAGAAGATTTGCTCCTGCATGGTTGGCTGGTTGGGCCAGAGTCTGACCCGGAGCAGGATAATGGGGAAGACAAACCACCAGAGCCTTTCCTTCAGATGAATACATTGCAATGGTGTAATTTTCTATTTACACTTTCTCCATCCATACCAACTACCTACAATATGGAGCGTAATTTAACCATAATGTCCATGCATGTCATTAAAATTCTAATGCAACCAACAATATTGATAAAGTCAGCAAATGCTCGACATAATTAATGAGTTAGCTAACAGGATGTGTTCTCCAAGACAAATATGGCAAAAACAAAGCCACATTTTTTGAAATATATATATCAGGGTTTCCCCCAGTGTATTACAGGCCTGGTGGCCCGCCATCCTTTACTAGCGGCACTCCCAGGCTAAGCCTTTCTTGTTTGTTTTTAGGAAAATAATTTTGAAAGTTGTTTTTTTTTTTGGTGCTGCTGCTGACTTAATTTGGATTAAACAAAAGTGCAAATAATTGATATTCATTTTAATTGTATATTTTGATTTGTTGTTTTTAAGACTAGTTGTGGGTTTAAGTAGTGTTTCACTGGTGATGTTTTCCCATAACTTATAATTACCGAGTGATATTTTTACAATTCCTGTCAAGACACCATTATCAACACAAAAAATTCATGTCCAAAATAAGCTTATGTGTCATTTTAGCATTATTTAAAGCTTACCGCTTTGCTGTGTTCCTTTTTTCCATAGAAGGAACTGACCCTCAGATAGACTTTCAGAAAATCCATCTTTGGTGGTGGTTGCGGAAGCACTTGTCCCTCAGTGCTCTGCGCACTGAGGGACAAACTTTCCCCACTAATCCTCTGATGCAGTTTCCTTTTTCAGAGAAAAATACATTTTAATTAGACATGTTGAAGAGGCTCTGATGCCAGAGGGCAATCATATTTGACTACACGCTAGAACTGAACATTTTCACTTGTCTACTTGCAAACTTCAGCAAACTGATTAGTCAGAAGTTATGACCTTGTCACCACATTTGCAGTTCCACAGCACATGCAGAGACATAATTTACAAGAAAATGTCATAGGCAATAAAGAAAAATATGAAGACCTATTTTTTGGGAATATAAAGATATCTATGCAGCACTGGGAGAGGATAAATTGAAATTTTTTTGCACCCAAAGTATTAAAAAAATTTACTTATGGTCCAAAATCCACTTTTTTAGCCCCTATGTCCCCTTTAAGACATCTGTCCAGGACTCCAGGAAAATATTAATAAAAAATTATTGATTTTGCAGATAATATGGGCATGTTAATTGGTAAAAGAGAAGAAATACGGGATGGTCTTCTTTCTTAAGGTTAAGATAATCTTCATTCAGGTTTGCAGTTCTGCAACTGAAAGAAGCAAAGATGGAAATAAAGTAAACATCCCATAACACGTCATCGTGGAGCTCTATGGGAAAGAGCCTGAGGATCCAGCAGTCATTGAATTCACCATGGTCCCATCCAAAGTTTATGCTTGGTCCACCATAAGGGGCAAAAGTAATGCTGTGAAACAGAATCTCTCCAGATTGATATGAGGGTCAGTTAAACTATAATAGCTTCTATTACAGCTAAAGATGGTTCTTCAACATTTTAGATTTATTTTTCTTTCTCATTGTCACTTAGTTGTTGAAAATGTATAAAATAAGTACTTTTTGTTCATGTGAGGATGTATTTATGCAGTGACGAATCTAAAAGCAGGGTTTGGTGCAGCACCAAGAGGTTATGATAAAACGGAATGGGGATCCCCAGGTGAAATCCATGATTACATTCAAGTAAAATGGAGTTTATTTTTCCTATTTTTTTCCTGCAACAGCTCTTTAAGGTGCTGCCCCAGATGACCCTCTCCTTCTGCAGATGAATCTAGTTATTGTGCCAATCCAGCAAGTCTAATAAGCACCTATGTCTCTAAGTAATTAAATCAGCTAATTCACATGCTGAAATGCGACACATTTCAGCATGTGAAATGTGTTGCTTGGTCCAACTGGCCAAATGTGACCAACTCCACTGTCCCCAGTTTGTGACGAAGCTTTGGGTGCAAAAGTGTTGCTTTCTTCAGCAGGTTCAGTGTTGCTGGAGTAGAGTTGAGATGATGAATGAAGCTAAACCTGTTTGAGGTTACAGAAGACTTGACCCTGAGTTGGAGGACTTTCAAGACTCCTAGTTAGAATTGCTTTGTCAAAGTGCAGCAAAATATCAAATGGGGAAAAACTTCAAGAGCAAAGCTGTAAGGACCCTATCATGAAAGAAATTTAACTATAGTTGCTACAAAAGGTTATTCTACAAAGCACTAACACATGGTAGCTCGATACAATCCCATGCATCCTTTTTTTATTTAGGAAGGAAAAGTTTAAGGGGTATGATTAGTTCTAATAGGGTTTGAGCAAAAAGGGCATTTGAAAGCCTTTCTTCTTGCTCTTTACCATTTTTGCACTCTCATTCCACTTTTGTGGTTCTATTGGAGAATGTAAGCACCAATTACTCAGTTCCGTTGTTCCTCAGACTGGTGTTCTAGTCAGATCATCTTTATAAATTCAAGAACATTTTATGGAGCATCTACCAAGATTAGGTATACAAGATGTTTTTTCATTCCATTTTGCACTAAAAAAAGAAAGCATGCCTCTGTACACTGCTGCAGAATTCACTAGTACTACACAAGTCTGAAATGCACAGCACAGTACTTCCTGGACCTGGAAGTATCTATTGCTGATGTTATTTAGTAAGAGACAAATTGGCTAAATATTTCCAAAATGACCTTTATATTTTCTGTTTTAAAACTAACTTGGGGTCTGATCTTTTAATAGATCCAAACTTGCTGGCACATACCTGATCTACAGGTTCTACGAAGATTGTGTCTGCAAAATGACTATTTAGTATGCATGCCTTCATATCTATGCAGAACAATAGCATAGATCCACTGCATCAGAAAGTGGAAAATACTGGGCAGAGGTTTTGAAAATGTAATGATTTATCACCCACAATGTTATTTATTGAAACAAAAGCAGATTGGGGACCTGTTCTTCAATCATTAAATCAAATTTTATTTGTATAGCACATTTCAGCAGCAAGGCATTTCAAAGCGCTTTACATCATTAAACACAAAAATACACAGTCATCATTCTTGCGTCTATATTTAGCATGTTTGAAAGGGAGGTGCAACTGACCACAGAGCTTGTCTCTCTATTTACCAAGAGACAGACTTGGGAAATAATATTTCTTGAAGATTGTCCTCCCACATTGAGCACTGACATTGAGTCTTTGCCTAAGCCTTCTCTCTTATATGTTCCTAGATCACGTGTCCTATCCATTCAACACCTTTCAATAAAATACTTACATTTATATGTTTGGTGTGAAATATAGATAAATGCCAACCAGAAATGCCAGTTTGGAGCTGCAGGATTACCTCATCCTGCATCAATTCCACTATGTGCAAACTGTTGAATAGAATGAATTGAGTTGGCTTAGGTAAATCAATACAGATGTCTACAGCTTTAATTCTGATTGATTTTTAAACGTTTTCCCTGTTGTGTTGTTACTTATTTCAATGAAGTGCATTATTATTAATAATAAGCCTGTATTGTTGTGCTTATAACTCCATGGTTTTTAACTTCATATTACTTTTATGACCACTCTGCTCTCCTACACTCTCTATAATGCTACTCTCCATTACCATATGCAGAATCTTCATTTAAATAGGATGGTCTAGACCACTTTTGCACCTATAATCAATTGTGCACACAATCTTTGTAGATCACTTGCAACATATGCATATGCAATTTCCTTTGCAAAAGCAAGTTCATGCTCTTTATTTGGGATCTTTTATGTTCAGGCCCTAAGTGTCTTGTTTTTATCCTTGATGCAGATGGACCTCCATGAAACTACAGACAGTAGGTGGTGCCTCTGTTCTAATTGGTTGAGAAATAAGATTTCTGCCAAGCAGTTAATAAATATTAGAATTTTTAAATCAGTCATTCTTTTATTGTTCTCTTTGTTTACTCTTTGAAAGAATATAAATCAGTCGTTGAAAACCAGTGGGGGGCATTTATTTAACTATAAATGTCAGTTTTCATCAATGATCACATTAAGATGAATCTCCCTTACTGAATATACAATCTGTCTGATTAACCAGAATGTACCAAAGTTTGTAACTTATGCTGACTCTTTCCACTTTCTGTATAGTGCATCATTCTTTATATAAAAATGTTGGTTAGTGTCTCTGTCTTACAATAAAATCATCTCTGTATGCACATTTGTTTATCTTTCAATGTATTTTGTTTGGTTATAAAACTTTGCATATTTATTTTAATTAATGAAAATGCTGATCAGCTGGATTCACCATCTTATTGGATGAATCAGGGCAGGTCATGCATGCTCAAACAAGGGCACAGACTCCAGTACAGACAAGTTGATGATGTAAAAGTCAATCAATTTTATTAAAAAAAATACACTGGTGTGCTAGCAAGATCCCAAGAATAGGTTTAGTAGATGATAGCTGTTTTTCTGTTCTGTATAGCAACTCCACAAACACACTTTAACTAACAGTCAGACTGACTGGGCACTGTTCAGAAAAATGAAGTAACTATTGTTAAGAAAATTCATTTAAAATATGCTAGTTTTAAAACTTAATATGTCTTCATTGAAATAGCCTAATTATAGTTTTAAAATTAATAACTTATTCTGCCCTATTGACCTTTATTTTACCTGTAGTTACAGCAGATGGTTTGCTAATATCTTTTGAACTGCCCTTTGTCAGTGTGGGAAACAATCAGGAGAAGTTCCAGCTTTTCACACAGATCCATCAAAAGCCATAAAACAACAGGAGTTCAAGAGAGTCTCTGCTTCCATTTTATTTAGACAAAAGGGGACAAATGGCCTTAGATCGTAACTTGCAGGGAGTTTCTAACTTTTAAAGAGGGTCAGAGACAGCTTCTGGTTGGATGAGCAAAGATACGCCTTATTTTAATAAATTAAAGACAAGAATACACCTTTACTATAAAACTTTCTACACGGGAGTAACAAATCAGATTTGCTCTCGCAATTCTCCAAAGACATCTTTGCACGTCTTTGTTTTTCTTTCTTTCTTTCCTTCTTCTTTTCCATTTGTCTCAGGTAAATGTAGGGTTAGGATAGGGTTAGGGTTAGATAGACCGAACACAGGGCCTACTGGCCCCCCTCCTACCCCTTTCCCTTCCCCCAAGCTCTGCCTTACCAGGGGCATGACCTTCCAGGGCCCGCGTGCTGTTGGGTTTGGTCCGAGGAGGGGTGCTTAAGTTTTGGTGCACAGGTGACTGTGCACCCACACGTCAGCAGTCAACAGTCAGCAGCTTCCTAGACACCCCTCCTCTGGTGACAGAGCTATCGTATGCGGCTCCGTCGTGGCCAACAGATCCACTGGTTATTAAGTATTAGGGTTGGGATTACCTGAGCTACTATATTTCACATGTAATCTAACAATTTCTCTATTAAATTCCACTCGCTGTGACGCCCAATTTTGATCGATTTTGGCCGTGGCATTGCCTGTGTCTCTGTGTTCATGACTGCAGATGCCTCCCAGGAGCAAATGATTTCATCATTCTATTGGCCGCGCTTTAAAAGGGGAACGGATGCATCATTAAAATACTTGCCCTTTGTCTTTCTTCGATCCCATCTAGAATGTGGTCTCCATGGCCTATTCTCCTGCTGTTATTGCACTGGTTCACTGTTTCTCTTGTGTAGGTTAGTGAGTAATAGTAACCACTAGTGACAAAATCCTAATAGAATACACTACTCCATTGATTAACATTCATGCAATCAACACTCAGTCTTCTGTCCAGACTATTGTCTTAAACTGTCAATCATTGCCTATAATTAAGGCTCTATATCCTGTTTCACTCAAACTGAATGGATAGATGTGGGCCCCGTTTTTCTTTGGACTGCCAGTACTGTAGCCCACAGCAGCCAGATCTAAGCCCCCCCACCCCCCTTCCTCCTTCTAACACTAATGGATATCTCCTAGTTGCTGATTGGACTTTTAATTTGATGTTCCCATTCTTGTATGTTTCTATTGCACTTTGTTTCCCAAGTATCTATTGCACCTTTTAACCATTAAGATTTATTTATTTATTTATTTATTTATTTATTTATTTAATAAATCACAAATGAAACACAATTAAACATAAAGAATCCAATAAACTGCTGGTAGTCTCCTCCTCCTGCTGAGTGTGTCGAACCTGAGCACTGTCCTCCTCAAACTGTCCATCTGGTCGGTTCCTGTGTGACGTCGAGGAGCTGCGGCCTCCGATCTACCGTGGTGGGAGAACTGTTATAAGGGGGTCCTTCTGCTTCCCATGGTTCAAGAGGCTGGAACACTCCCCAACTTATCTGAGTGAGGAACCATTGTCTGGTGGTAGGCGATGTGGATTACTTGTCGGTTGTCTCCCTGGCCAAAAGGGCTGCTGCTTGGGCTTGGGGCGCCTTTGGCGCTCCTGCGTCCG
>NW_006800589.1:3586-5120 GCF_000485575.1 Poecilia formosa | reverse complement strand
TTCATACTGGCTCTGCAACTCAGATCAAAGACGGTGAACATGCTCACCACTATGAACAGAGGCATGAACCACAACGTCTGTTGTCGGTTATGCCATAAGGGATGGGAAGGACTACCGCATGTGATCAGCTCCTGTGAAGTCCTGCGCAAACCCAGAATGGCTAACCACAACATGGTCTGTAACCTCCTGGCAACAGAGGCTACCAAACTAAACTGGGAGGTGAAGCAGGAAAAAAGAATCACTGATGAAACACTGGGTATGGCTGTCCCAGACCTCATCATGATCAAAGGCCATGTTGGCCTGATTGTGGATGTGGCTATCTGCTTTGAGCTGAGAGCAGGTACTCTCAGAAGGAGAGCAGAAAGGAAAGTCGAAAAATACGGAAAATTCAGCTCAGTCGTAGCTGAAACCTTCAACCTGACCCAGGTACATGTGTTTGGCTTCCCAAAAGGAGCCAGAGGTAAATGGCACAAGAACTCTGAGGTCTTGCTGATGTTAGGCTTATCCAAAAGCCAAAGCAGAAGATTTGCAAGAGACCTCTCCACGAAGACCATACAGAGGACAGCGAGACGCATATTTGTTGTTCCTTGTTTCTTTGAGTTTAATAAAGTTCTAAAATCTCATCTGCCTTAAGATCCTGAACTGTTTCCTCAACAACACAGGACTGAAGGTTAAAATCCACAAGTGCAATGGGTTTTACCTCCGTGAATCCTTGGGGTCTATGGCTGTCAACGTCTGTGATCCTTGGCTCATTGGTGACTGTCAGATCCCCATGCTCAATCCATCACACTCCACAAAATACCTAGGAGTTGAGGTAGGTCCCATGCAGGGAATCCTACCCCATGATCTGAAGAAAGAAATGACTGAAACACTCTGAAGGATTGAGGCTGCTCCACTTAAGCCCACGCAATGGCTTGCACTGTTGACTTGCTATGGCATACCCAGGACGCTATACAGAACGGAGATGAGCATGGTCCAAGTTTCTGACCTGAAAGAAACTGACAGAATGGTGAGGCAAAAGGTCAAAAAGTGGCTGCACCTGAAGCCATCAACCACTAACGGGGTCCTCTACTCAAGAAAAAGAGACGGTGGCCTGGGTCTACAAAAACTGGAAACACAAGTCCCGATTGCCCAGCTGAGAAGATGGGCCAAAATGTTGCAGAGTGATGACCCTCAATGCCAATCCCTGGCTGCTACATTCTTCCCCAAGAATGACCTTAAGGTGAGATGGAAAACAGTACATGGCAACAAACCGAATGGGAACTTACAGACAGTCCTGAGTAAGGAGAGGCCTGCCACTATTGGCCTAAAAATAGAGGGATGCTGAACTCCAGAAATGGATCTCTCAAAAGTCCCAAGGCCGTGGCATTTTCTCCTTTAAAGATGATCCGACGAGCAACCATTAGCTTAAGGACACCGGATGGCTGAGCCAGTCAGAGTTCATACTGGCTCTGCAACTCAGATCAAAGACGGTGAACATGCTCACCACTATGAACAGAGGCATGAACCACAACGTCTGTTGTCGGTTATGCCA
>NW_006800589.1:0-3212 GCF_000485575.1 Poecilia formosa | reverse complement strand
TCAACTTGACCCAAGTACATGTGTTTGGCTTCCTGATCGGAGCCAGAGGCAAATGGCACAAGGAGAACTCCGAAGTCTTGCTGATGTTAGGCTTATCCAAAAGCCAAAGCAGAAGACTTGCAAGACACATCTCCACAAAGACCATTCAGAGGACAGCGAGACTGATCAAGATGTTCAAAAAACTCACTCGCTAATGGTACTTTCTTGCTTGTTATGCATATTTGTTGTTCCTTGCTTCTTTGAGTTTAATAAAGTTCTTAAATCTCATCTGGTGTGTTTATTATATTGTACTTATAAGTTTCACACCAAGAACTTTCCCCGGGCTGACCATGGCTGGATTGTTGGCAATGTCTAGAGGTCATCTTCCTCTAGATAGAGATGGTGGGAACCTGAATCCAACTAGCGTGTTTCTGCGGGTGACGGAAGGGGACTTGGAACGGCGTCCCCGTCGACGAGAGACATTAAACTCCTCGAAACGGGTCACCCTGCACCCGCTTTGGGCGGCTCTGACAGAGATCCCAGTAGGGCAAAGCTGCCTTGGTGCCCTCTGGGCCGTCACAGGCAGGATACTAACCCTGGTACAACCAGGATAGTATCCAGACCACCCCTCGGAATCAGTCACATGCAGGTTATGTGAGGGTAACACCGCCCGAGCCTTGGAGGAGCATGTGGCACCTTCAGTGAGGAGCGTGTAACGGCGGAGAGCAACAATGACCCCCTTAAAATAGCCAAATGCCTCGTCATCAAATTAGTGACGCGGTCCATGCCTCCATGGACCGCGTCACTAACTCCATGCCCGGTCCCCTGCATGTGTGTGCGGGCCTGGAGCTCCATGCCCGGTTGGTCCCCTGCCTGGAGCTCCGGGCCCGGTTCTCTGCCTGGAGCTCCATGCCCAGTCCCCTGCATTTGTGTGCAGGCCTGGAGCTCCATGCCCGGTTGTGTGCATGGGTGTGGGGGCCTGGAGCTCCATGCCTGGTTGTATGCATGGATGTGGGGGCCTGGAGGTCCATGCCCGGTCCCCTGCATGGCTGTGCGGGCCTGGAGCTCCATGCCCGGTCCCCTGCATGTGTGTGCGGGCCTGGAGCTCCATTCCCGGTCGTCCCCTGCCTGGATCTCCGGGCCCGGTGGTTCTCTGCCTGGAGCTCCGGTCCTGGTCCTCCAGAACCGGTTCCCCTGGCTGGAACCCGGGCATGCCGCATACCGTTGGAACCGTGCGAGTCTCAGGAACACGGCGGTGGTCTCGGTTCGTCTCTAGGACGTTCCCCCGAATTTCTACGGATTTTTAACCGATTAGTGTCAAACCGGGCCGCTTTGCCCCGCGATAAGGCGGTCCAAACGGACCGGAACCCGGGAGAGCCGCACACGGTCGGATCCGGGCCGGTCCGCGGATGGCCCTGGTGGTCTCCGATTTCCGCTGGGAGGTTCCCCCGAATTTATACGAATTTCTAACCGTTTTCGGCCCAACCGGACCTCCGGGCCGGTTCCCGGGGTCCCACCGAACCGAGACCGGGATCATCGAGCTCGGGAGACGGCCCCGGTCACGGCGATGTCGGTCCCGGAAGCCTGGGTGGAGGTCCGAAAACCGGACTTCCAGAGGGGGAGACTCGGCGGTGAGCAGCTGCAGATTTCGTCCGCCTGCTAGCGCGGCCCTCCCGGATAGCTCTGCCGCGGATCCCCGGTCCGGACCTCCGGAGCTCCGGTTTGATCTTTAAAAACGCAACGCACCCAGGCAAACCATATATTGCCTGAAAGCTTGCATCGCAGGGAACACGATGGTGGTCTCGGATCGTCTCTAGGACGTTCCCAGCCGGCGGTAGAAGCGAAAGAAGGTTACCCGGAAACGAGCTCCGAAATCGGTCAAAAATGCGTTTTATCCTGGAAAACCGAGTATGGTTCGAATCTCCGGAGCCCGTGGAACAGCCCGGTGCGGTCCGTACGGTTCTATCTTAAAAAATGAGGGAGATACGGGGTGTTAAAAAAAGTAGTACTGATAGACCACGGGAAACATTTTTGGCAGTGAAAGTCAAAGTCGACTTCGGGACCTTACGACGAAAATCACTGCCGGAACGATTACAGGAGAGAGTTGGAAAAGAGGGTCTGGGCGGAAAAATGACAAAGTGTTTCAACACTTTGACATATTTTCGTGATCCTGGAAGTCTCGGGAGTCCATCTAAGCGGGTCTCAGCCCTCTTTTCCCCCATTTTCGGCCGTTTTTAACGCTTTTTCGGCCAAAAGTCGCACTTCGGTCGGAGAACCGGGGCTTTCGCGCAGCGGGTTCCCGTTCGGCCGGTGAGTCCCCACGGTCCCTCCGATGGGCCTGGGGTCCTCCCGGTCGGGCCGGAGCTCCGTGGAGCCCCGCGGAAGCGGGAATAAAAGCGCGGAGTCTCCCCGGACCCGGGCCGAAGAAGGAGCACTGTCAGCGGGCTGACCCCCGCTCAGGTGCCCCGCTGGAAGTCTGGAGCTCCTGCGGATGACTCCCCACACACATTTACACACACGATCCGACCGAACAGCACTCGTGGCCTGCCATGGAGGGCTCCCGCCGGCCCCGGTGCCCCGGCACCGGCGGAGGGTTCCTTCAGCCTTGCAGGCTCGCCTCTAGACCCGGGCACGGACGTTCCGCGGGGGGTACCCCCAACGCCCCCGCCTTCCAGTTCCAGCCCGCGGTCGACCCGTCGGTAGCGAGACCCAGACGAACCGTCTGACCCAGCCGTCTTACACCGGTCCCACCGCTGCGGCGGGGCTCTCGGTGTCCCCCCCCCCCTCTCCCGTGACGGGGGGACCGCCCTCCAATTGCGGCGATGGCTCCGGGAATCACCGTGTTTCTCCAAACCTTTACGCCTGACACCGTTACACCACCCCCCCGGCCCCGTCTGGGCTCGCGCCTCGGTTCTCGGCCCTCCCCTGGATAAAGGGCGTTCTATTACAGACGACACCAGGGCATCCGCAGTTCCGAGATCCGCCGGGTTCCGCACGACCGTGGGGGTGAACCTTGGAGGCTAGGCACCTCCATCCTCTCTCTCTCCCCAGATGGGAGCCGAAGCCGCGCATCGGGGGAGCTCTCCCCCGGACCCGACGCGATCCGTCGCAGCGCCGGGGCAACTCCCCCCTCCGCCGCCGGCCTAGGCTCTCCCTGTCCTGCAGGGGGTCTACCTGGTTGATCCTGCCAGTAGCATATGCTTGTCTCAAAGATTAAGCCATGCAAGTCTAAG
>NW_006800588.1:157572-190194 GCF_000485575.1 Poecilia formosa | reverse complement strand
CAACACAGTATTCAGTGGAAGCTAATGCTATATTTCTGTACCAACACAGTATTCAGTGGAAGCTAATGCTATATTTCTGTACCAACACAGTATTCAGTGGAAGCTAATGCTATATTTCTGTACCAACACAGTATTCAGTGGAAGCTAATGCTATATTTCTATACCAACACAGTATTCAGTGGAAGCTAAGCTAATGCTATATTTCTATACCAACACAGTATTCAGTGGAAGCTAATGCTATATTTCTATACCAACACAATATTCAGTGGAAGCTAATGCTAAGCAGCTAAATTCCACCACGTTGATTTTTGCATGTTTTTGTTGTGAGAGCTGGATTCTGTTTACCTCATTCATTGGTTTGCTGTTGCCACTTGCTCAACAAAGTTTCTTGGGGAAAAAATAAAGAAAAACGTGAGGAGACAAAACGGAAATTCAGCAAAAACAGTTTTCACCACCTTCAAAATAAGAGCATGAACATAAACTAAACGGTCGATGAGCAAAACTTCAACACAGATGTCGAACTTTATTCAACTGAAAGTTGACAAAACAGCCAAGTAAATTAGTGCTTTAGGATTTTTCTAGAAAATTTAGGAGGCTAAACGTTTCCAAAGTTAGCAACAGTGAAAAATTAATAATAATTAGCTCCGCTGTTAGCTCATTAGCAAAAGTGTGCTACCACTGTACAGAACTGTACTGAAACTATATTTGTTTTCTCTGAGTACGTAATAGCATTTATCTGTTACTCTTATATTTTGGAGACTAAAACATGTGAACACATGAAAAAATTTAATAATAAAAACTTGCTTTTGTTCCCCTGTGATTCTGTTTATACGGTTATTTTACAACATTTTATTTTTCCTTTTCTTTTTTTCTGCTTTTGATAAATTGTTGCTTTGTTATGTTATGTTATTAAAAGTAATTTGTAGATGTGACTGAAAATTAAATGTTATATTTAAAACTATTAAGTGTTTTCAACAGAGCAAATATTGAACAAAATTATTTTTAAAAAATTTAATAAGAATTGTATAGTTAAGTAAATAATTTTATTTCCTTACATTTAAAGTAATTATTTTTATTTTATGTTTTAGTTGATTTTTGGGGCAGTTCTGTTACACCATAATCTAGCTCCAAAATCTTTCCCTAATCCTGAGGAAGAGGAGGAGGAGGAGGAGGAGGAGGAGGAAGGCCTGAATCCTCTGCATCTGCCCCTCCCCCATGCAGAGTCACCCTTCCCCCCTCATCTTCACCACAATGGCGAGTCCCCCGGTGATTGGGGAGCAGGGAGTTGGGTGTGTGGGGGGCGTCTTGCAGCTTGGTCTCAGTTTGCGTCTTTAGAAAAACCAGCTGCTCTCCTCTCAGCCTGAACTCAGGTTCAGCTTCAGGCTCTGAAATTTAAATCAGGGAAATAATCAGCAGCAGCAGAATATTTACAGCTCATTTTGGGATCTTAGGATTCGTTTTGTTGTTTATCATGTAAACTTGTATATTTTTTACTCTGGTTGTCTCTGGTTTTGCTATATTTAGTCACTCCATTACATTTGAGTTTTATCCTGTCAGATCCTTGATTTAATCTCTTATTATGTCCCTAGATCTGTTTATAGTTGCCCTATTTTCACATTAAATGTACCTTTGTGTCTGTTTTTGGATTTCTGGCAGCAGCAGCACATTACCTTGGCATCATGCACCTCATTTCCCCTGATCTGGTTGACCAGCGTGGCCCGGTGTCTTCAGGAGAGCAGGGTGTTTTCCCACCTGACAGTTCGGTAGATTCGGTTCGATTCGGGACCAAAAACTGCAACATTTGTTCCATTTCTGGCTGCTGTGATTTGCTTTCTACGTTGTCAAACCAACCAAAGCCTTTGAGCAACCTGTTCCCCTCCTCGCCTGTGGGGGCGCTGCACCAAGAACCACTGAAGGAAACAACACAAAAAACACTTTCTGTCTTCACGAAACACAAACAAAAATGGAGTGGTGTCAAACTTTAGTGGTTTCAGGATTTCTCTTTTGTCTTTGGCTGAACACCATAGGAGCCATTTCTCGTGCTAGCGCTAGGCTAGCACATTTGGTTTGGTTGTATTTACCCAGAATGCCCTGCGCTGTAGTTTACTTCCTGCTTTTAGTCTGCTTGGTGTTCACATGTACATGCAGAGTTCACTTCAACCAAACTGGTTTGTAGGCGGAGCAGAGTTGTTTTTTGGTCGATTAGCTTTCACGCCTCCCCATCCGAACCGGACTTTCCAGGCAAACAGACTGGAACTGGATTAAAGCCGGTGGAAATGATGCAGCCTTAGGCTCTATAAATAGGCTGTCATGTGACAAAATGAACACACCGACAGCACCACTGTCCTGTGGATCTACAGCTGAAGGAGGTGTTACATATTATGATGCATCAACGACGTAAAAGTTGGACAAAATGCAACTTTTCTGTTCAGACGCTTTGAAAACTGACTGAATTAGTTCCACATATGGAAATGGAGCAAATTAGATTTTTCTGGGTAGAAATATCAGAATTGGGTTTCATTTATCTGCTATGTAAACCTTATTCCCTCCTTTCGCTAAGGAACATGTTGAAGTTATCAATCAATAATTTCTGATTCTTTTTCTCATTATTTTGGCATTTGACCCAAAAATAATCCTAAATTTTGAATTCAATCTGTCTATAATCTGATATGTTCCAGTTTGTCTTTGTAACAGTTCAGGTTTATATCAGGTCATAAACAAACAATAAATCAATCGCATGATAAATTGACATCAGCTTATTAATTTCCATTTGTATGATTTGATGTTTTCTCTTTTCTCTGGATGTCCGTCTTCAGTCTGCTGTTTTTTGAGCTACAGTTTTATTTACAGAGATTTTATCGTTCATGTTATTTGTTATTTCTGTTGTTTTGTTTATTTATTTTGCATATTTAAAATGCCTTCCAGCGTTAAATGTTCACTAGAATTTAAATTTTATTATCTTGATATTACATGAAATGGTCTCAAATTGACAATATTACGGTTTCACCACATTTTGATTTAGATGAGATCGTCTTCTGAGTTCCTTCCAGACGGGATTCAGGATTTCTGGAATTACTGCATTCAACGTAATCTGCAGTTTAACCTGCTTTGTTTTGGATGGCTGCTAGCTTAATCCCTAATCTGTCTTTTTCTATCCATGGTATGTTGTCAGTTTGTGAATGTTTTCCTTTTGTTAATCCTGATTTATTCCATAAACACTCCAAATTACACCTAAAACAGACACATTTGTTTTAGTTTTTCTATTTTTAACATATGTAAATCCTCACAATCACCCAACGTCGACGCCTCCTCTTGTAATTTCCACCTCTTCAAGTCTTTCAGTTCAGCTGATCAGGGCCTTCATTACTCCTCTCTGTTGTTTCTGTCTTCACGGTGATTGCACTCGCAGCAGGCGACCTCGCCGTGCCGCCGGTGGTGGCCGCAGCAGAGAGATGCCTCTCCATTATGCAGCGTCCAGTTGGCAGAATTAAACCCAGACAGCCGAATCCATCAGAGGCTCATCTGGAGGCGCGGACGGCGCTCCAGCTTTGACAGATCCTGCTTGGGTGCTGTCACTGCCCATCGGCCCGGCCTCAATCAAACACAGCCAACGATTTATTTAAAAAGACACCTTTCTGATTATTTGCAGAGACGCCCGGCGCTGTGGCGCGTTGTAGGCTGAATATTAAGGAGGTAAATGTTTAAGATGCAGTTGTTACATTTTAAAAATTCTGGGAAACTTGGTGGTTTGATGTTATTTTGATGTTTCTTAACCCAGGTTGGAAACAACATAACGCACGGGGCTGAACTTCATGTGGTGTTTCCACCTCCAAACCTGCAAACTGGATCTTGGGAGAAATTTTTTTTTTTTTTACCAAGAATTTTTCATCCAGTTTCAGTGCAAATGTCTTAGTACACTTGAAATACGACAAAATGAACAAGTACCAGGATACAGGAGCTTGTTTTAAGTAAATTATTCCTTAATGATGAAAAAGTTCTAGTTCTACAGGCAGGTTACTATGACATGGAAAAAATGTCTCATTATTCTTCTGAGAAAAAGTCTGATCTCTTAGATTATAGTCAGAATTTTGAGATTAAAATCGAAATGAGAAAAAGCATGTTTAGCCGCAAATATGAAAAATGTAAATTTCTTCACAGAGACACTGAGCTTTTGCCTGGATATTGAAGGGCTAAAGAACAGCTTTAACTCGTTTCTAAGCGTTTTTGTTGAATTCGTTGCCGGTAAAGCGTGTGCCTGGAAGGTGTTTGGTGAAAAATCTTCTGTCAGATTCTTTCCTGCAGAAGATCATCACGGATGCGCCAGCAGCGCCGGACCTTCACATCATTTGCTGCATGATAACATCCGAGCTGCAGCAGAGCTGCTCAGGCTTCAAAGCTCCCAGGAAAGGTCCAGGCTCAGCGGGGAGCCGCTAACGATGGAGGAGGGGAGAAGGCAGCAGAGCCAGGGTGTCATGGAAACATGGAGGTCAAGAAGCTTTAGTTTACCACATGATTCTGACCCTCCATGATATTTATTTAGCTCTAAGTTCTTTCTGACTTGTTCACTTTAGAAATTTACATTCCTACATTTTCTTTTTTTAGACATTTATTCTGGTTTTGGATTCTGTGCAGCTGGAAGGATTTCTGCTCTTTCTACTTTACTTTTGGGCAACTGCTATGATCTGTAACCATGGCAACAACATTTTGTTTTTATAATCGGAGCAGCTGATTAGCATCTCAAATAAGAATCACATCCCCGACTCCAGCGTCCTTCTGACCAGATAGATTTAAAGAGAAGGAACAAAAGCAAAAGGTGTGGATTAGCAGCCCTGCTAACTGCTGACGGTCCATCCAGGACAGGATCTGTGGAAGATCGTCTCTGCTTCCTGGTGTTAGCATGACATGATGGTTACGGAGTCTTCAGTCAGAGGCCTCTTCAGATTTGTTGCAGGACTGACTGCTACTGGAGATCCTTCCTGACCAAAGCATTACCATCCACAACAATCTGAGTTATGACAACATTTAATTTAACGTTGGATTAAATAAAGTAGTTTAGATTGAATTTATTCACATATAGCGGCATATTTCCTTTTGCCCAAAAAGTTATTGCCACACAGAAAAACCAAGCTAGCTTCTTTAACTGAACTCATATTCTCCAAAAATGAATTATTTGATGCATAATGTTGCTGAACAGTCATTTTACAGCTGTGATGGAGTTAATATGATCAGATTTAATAGAAAAGAAAGGAGAAAAGTGCAATAAAATTAAACTGAATCTTTGGGGACTTTGACTTTGCTGTTCCTCAGGGCTCTGCCTTCAGCCCCGTCTGTTTTCTTTATGAACATACATACAGTTGAAACCAGAAGTTTACATACACCAGATTAAAAGACACTTTTTTTTCTGAAGTTAAATCAGACCAAACATCTCAGTGAGTAAAACCAACATTATTTCTATTTACTAAAAGCCAGAAAATGTGTAACTTTTCATGAGTTGAGACATTTACATACATTTGATCAGTATGAGGGATAAATTGTCTGTTAAAATGGACGTTTCCTTCCACAAACGTCCGTCAGGTTAACCAACATATCTGACACTCGTATCGGCTAAGAAATCAGAAATTCACTTTCCTAAAGACTGTGAACATATTTTCCTCTCTCTTTGGTTAATCAAGACGCTGCAGAGAAATTCCTGCTCTGGTTACTAATTATGACTAGTAGGTCAAATGTGGATTATCAGTTCAAAATAATAATTAGTTTCACATAAAACATGTTACATTCTGTGTCACATGAACATGTTAAAACACATCTAGAGGGTTTTTCTTGTTGCATCATACTGAGGATGCAACAACAAGCTCGTGGGAATCAGTAAATCCTTTTGTCTATATATTTAGACTATCATTTTTATTGCTGCTTTAAAAATATTGGCTTTTTATAGCAAAAAATAAATAAATACAAAAAAAAACCCACTATAGTTTTAGTTCTGTATGATTTTTATTTTCAAAGCCTACATGGATGAATTTTTATGCATTTATTTTATTTTTCATGTATTTATGTTTGACCTTTGATGATGTACAGCTGGAATTTAGAGACAAATATATAATAACAGCATTTTGTTTTTACAGTATGATTAATGAAATAGTATGTAAGCTGTTGTCTGGTTTGGTGTTCAAAATATTAACCATTTATTGGCTCAGTAATAGATGTAGGTAAAAAAAATAAAAAATCATCTTGATATGTTCCGTGTATGCACAAATATACGGTAAAACATACATTCAGACACAGTATGGACCCCCCACCCCGCCATCTTGTAGCTGAATTTCAATGAACCATCCATAATGCATGATGGGCCCCGTTACCATGGCAACATAAATCCAAGGTTACACCAAACCCCTGACACCCCTCCTCCCCCCATCCCATCCAGAGACATAATTGGTTGTCACGGTAACCCAGTTGTTCTGATTCTCCCGATGGAGGAGACGCATCCATCAGGCCGGCCCAACCCCCAACCGAACCACCTCCACCGCTAATCAGCCCCCAGCACTCCCAGTCTGCTACTGGAAGGAGATAAATCAGCTTTCGCTTGGAAAACAAAAAAATAATTCACCCTCACTGGTTTGTTTTGGTGGTTTCGTGTTAAATTCTGGTTTCATTTTCACTCTTTCAGCGTAAAAAGTCTCAGTTTATCATTGATAAACGAGTTTGTCAACCAAATGTCAAATGTGACCTTCAGATGTTGGCTATGCAACATTTTACTGACGGACTGAACATGTTTTTAGCTAAAAATTAAAAAACAATAAGGGAGCAGTGTTTTTTTTCTCCTTGATTCTTAAAGATTTTTACTATATTTGGAAAGTTTAGACTTGTAGACTTGTTCTGTCTAATTGAATAACATTTTCTCTGACATTTCCCATTTTGAAGAATAGTTCAAATAAATAGGAAGACTGTGTGGCGTCACAGCTGTTCCCCAGGTAAACAGGAAGTCATAAACTGTTAATTAAAGTAAAGTAAATTAAAACAAATGCTTCATTTAGTTTGTAATATTCATTTACTTCAGTTTAACTTATTTAATAGGGACAATGCATGTTCATGATTTATATTTCTGTAAAAAGTTCACTTTGTCTTTCTAAAACCAAAGATCATACAAACAAGGATAAAATTACTTAAATACACAAATTATGTCAATAAATACAAAAATAAATACAAACAATAAACAGAAAACAAGGAAACTACAAAAACAATTATAAAAAGTATAAGAACTAAATTAATCGATCATTAATAATTGATTTTATAATTTTTTGTCCGTTTTCAGTGAGTCTTGTTGCAGTAAAGATTTAAAGCTTCTTTACTGATGAAACGATGAAACGAAGGTGAAGTTGTTCATGTTGGGACTGAACCACCGTTACAGCAGACGGTCGCCCAGTCACCCTGTTGAGCGTCGACCCTTCCTTAAGGATCCAAACCTCCATACAGATGCAAAGTGAGGAACTCAATGGGTTTGGAGTAGACCAGTCTGCTGCAGCTCTTAAAGGGACGGCATTATGTGTTTTCCAGCGACATTATGCCAGTTTATAGCGCAATCAAGTAACTAGTTTACCTTCAGTTGTTGGAAAATGTCATATTTGTCAAATATGTCTCAAGAGAAAATTGACATTGAAATTTAATGCCTTGAATTTGGGCCTCTGTCTCTTTAAGAAGTTCCTGTTTTTTCTGAAACTCCGCCTTCATGAAGTCATCACAACATGGCTTCTCTATTATCCCTCTAACAACGTTTTTACACTGTGAAGTAGCTCCTACAATGAGCTCAGCAAGCAGTTCCACCAGATATTTGCTAATTGCTGCTGGCTAGTCTGAAGGAGCTGAGTGGGGGAGGAGCTGCGCTTCGAAGGCGCCGCTAGGGCTACATAGGCGTTTTAACAATATAATAAGAATGTTAATTCAGTCAAACATTCTTCACATTTATTGGCTTATTTTTATTTATTTATTTGTGTCTTGTTTGAATGTGTTATATAAAAAAGAAGTTACAGAGAACATAAAAAGTTAACATGCTTTTATTATGAAGCTTTTCCGGTTTTACTTTGAATTTCCTGACATGATCAAACATTTTTCCTTCTTGATAAAATTCTTCCTCCAATTCTAATCAATCCCAGCAGCCAATCAGCTCTCAGCACCCTGTTACCACAGCAACCACATGATCAATCTGCAGACCACGTTTTGATGCTTCCTGTTTCCACCTGAACGGTTCTCACCTTTGCAGCAGCTTGACCTCTGACCTCTGATGGCTCCCACAACAACAGCCGCATTCCAGAGTAACGGCTCAGCTCATGTATGTAAATGGCTGCTGACACACACACACACACACACATACACACACACACACACACACACACTGAGGCTAATCAAGGGTCCACTGACAGCTCTGATGGTCTCAGCAGCTGCACTTTATTTTACATGTAAAAGCCTGGTTTAACAACCAAACTGCAGATTTTCTATCATTTCAAAGAAAAAACATTACATGTTGCCACATATCCCGTTTCAAAATGGCTGCCTGGTGATTTGACTTTGATTCTGTTTCGCTCTCAACATGTACACACAACATTTATACAAAATATGTAAACTAAATATGTAAGATTGAATTTATATATGTAGAATGTCCCTGATTTGAAGTTGGAGTCCCTGTTAGAGTAATCTATCTGACACACCATGCACAGCAGGAATATCAGAAAATTATCATTAGAACCATTCTGATAATCGGGTCTCCTTAAAATGGTCAGAAGGAGAAGATTGAGTTAAAAAGTAGTGTAATTATGAATCAGTGTTCATCAGAGAGACTGTCATGGGAAATAAACGGTCTCTGTTGCACCGACCTAAAGGTAAAAGCCTAAACAGTTTGTGTCCAGTATCTGTGGGATCTGCAGAGACGTTAGCTGCCATTAACACCTGAGTTTCTGTTTAATACAGGCAGATTTTATCACCACTATTTTGTAATACTGCACCTTGATCAAAAGTGCATTATTATCATTATTTCTATTATTCCTGTTGTTGCTTAAACAGTAAATAGGTGTTTAATGTTACATCCCTGCTGTTTCTGCTGAATGTGTAAATAATCCACACATACATGCAGACAGTTGGTAAACTCCTGATGATCTACAGGCTGAATAAATATTGATTATGTGATTTTTGTGTCCCTGAACACCAATAGAAACTCATTAAACATCGACAGTTTCAGTTATCAATTTAAATGAGATTAAAATAACGGACAGTCGCCGGTGGGAGTTGACGTGAGAGCTGACTTTAAGCTCTGATTGGCTGGCAGCAGTCTGGAGGCGGGAAAGTTTGGCCACCCAAACGCTGCTATTGGTTGGAGCTGAAGTCGTGGTGCGCATGAGCAGCCTGTTAATTAGACGCCGGTTGGAGCGTTGGAGCAGACGGAGAGATGGTGCAGGTCTGAGCGGATCCTCGCGGCTGGAAGGGGGAAAAACCAAGTTAAAATAGTGAAAAAGAAGCAGGAAAAGCGTTTCTGCTGGATTACCAGAGTCTCCTGCGGTTGACTGGAACAGTCTGGGACCATGGTCCAGCACAGGGAACATCCTGGAGCGGGAATCACCAAGGAGTCCCGCGAGGCGACGGACACCGAGGAGGGTGAGCTGCTGGCGGCTTCGGCCTGCAGCGCCGTGCCGCTGAAGCCGGACTGGTGTAAAACGGCGTCGGGTCACATAAAGCGGCCCATGAACGCCTTCATGGTGTGGTCCAAGATCGAGCGGAGGAAGATCATGGAGCAAAGTCCGGACATGCACAACGCGGAGATCTCCAAGCGGCTCGGGAAGCGCTGGAAGATGTTGAAGGACACGGAGAAGATCCCGTTCATCCGGGAGGCGGAGCGGCTCCGGCTCAAGCACATGGCCGACTACCCGGACTATAAGTACCGGCCCAAGAAGAAGCCCAAAACCGAGGGCTGCGCGTTTCCAGCGGGGAAGCCGTCCGCTCAATCCCCAGAGAAGAGCACCGTGAGGTCGGTGAGTAAAAACCCCGGAGCCGCCAAGAAACTCTCCAAACTGAAGGCCGGGAAGACGGTGGCCGTGTCCGGCCGCGGGGGCGGCCACCTGCCGCCGCAGCCGGACCACCGGTACCGCTACATGGTGAGCGTCAAACGGGAGTTTACCGACGACGAGGAGGAGGATGATGATGATGACGACGACGACGATGATGAAGACTCTGAGGAAGAGTTCAAAGTGGAGGAGGAAGAGGAGGAGGAACCGTCCCGGTTCGGCCTGGCCAAGGTCCCGTCCGAACCGCAGTTCGAGTCCTCCGGCCGGCTCTTCTACAGCTTCAAGAACATCACCCGGCAGGGCGGCGGGGCCTCCTCCTACCCGGCCTCCCTCTCCCCCGCATCCTCCTCCCGGTCCGGGTCCACGTCCTCCTGCTGCGGGGAGGACCTGGACGACCTCCCGGCGGAGCGGGCCGACCTGGCGCTGGGCTTCCTGGGCGACCCCTGGGCCTCCTCCTGCAGCGCCGCCGCCGGGAACCTCAGCCTGTCCCTGGTGGACAAAGACCTGGACTCCTGCGGCAGCGAGGGCAGCCTGGGGTCCCACTTCGAGTTCCCGGATTATTGCACCCCGGAGCTGAGCGAGATGATCGCCGGGGACTGGCTGGAGGCCAACTTCTCGGACCTGGTCTTCACGTACTGACCGATCCGGAGCTGAGGGTCCGGATCGGTGCTGATCGCAGGGCTTCGCGGTAAAGGGGGCGTGGTCGCTGCCGGCTCCCTGCCTGGACTCGGTACCGGTTTCGGAGCTTCGCTTCACCCCAGCAGCTCCCTACCTGGACTCGGTACTCCCCAACAGGGTTTTTATGAATTAATTTTCCGTCTCAGGTCCGACCCATTTTCCGGACTATGCAGTCTCACTCAGACCCATAAAGAACTGTAGAACCAGAACTGTAGGACTTCAGGTGTTTTTTAACGTCGAATACTTTTGCAGCAACTTTAAAAAGAACCAGAACCGAACTTCTAGGCGTGGCAGGAAACCTTTTTGATATTTGCATAACCAAACATACCTCATCTTTTTAAAGATATCAGAATAATAATAAAGTGACTATTTTCAGGCATATTTTTGTACATTCAAAGGGAATGTCAGGCACTTGTTCCACTCCTGGTTTGTTTTTCTTTTCCTGAAAACTGTTGGTTCCGGTTCTGCCTTGATTTAATGCCTTGCAGTTGTTTTAAAGCGCAGATGGAGGTGTACTGGGAGTACTGGCCAGAGTGTAAATGTTGTGTATAAATAGATTAAAGTTTAGCAAGTTTGTGTGACTGGTTATAAAGATGGAGGAAAAGCTGGAGTTTTTGTTGCTTATTTTAATTATTTTTGTATCACTTCATCAGCAGCACACGTCCGTTTTGTTGCTCATTATTTTTGTGCAATATGAAAGAAAATGAACGTAAAGGGCCATCCTGAGTGTTTTGTAGCAGAAGGGAAACTGTGTGAACTTGTCCTTTATCATAAAGTCTGTATGTCTGAATAAATCAGCTGGAACTGAATCAGATCATCTCATTATTGATCCTTCTGGACTCTGATTGGCTGATTAGTGCAAAATGTAAAGTTGGTGCATGAAATACTCCTGCAGGTTTTGTTTTTTGGGGTAAAAGTTCTTAAAATTTGTCAGAATGGGATAAAACAAATTCATAATTTCTGACTAAACTGTTGACAAAAATCTGTTTTAACATATTAAGTCACGTTTTGATGATTTAAATACATTGGTTGCAAATTTTTGCACATTGATCCAGCCTTTTTCCATATTCCTTCAAACATTATTCATATTGTAAAATTATTATAGGAATTATTGTTGCAGGTTTTGTTTTTTAGTTCAGATAAAGTTGTGACTCAAACTGCAAATTAAATTTTTTTTACCTAAAATGTTACAGGAAAAAAAACAGAAATCAGTTTTTCTGCTTAAAATTCAACATGTTAAGTCAGATTTTTCTTTTATCTTCTAACTTTATCCATATAAATCAGGACAACACAGATGCATCTCTAAATATCCAAAACTTAATTTGTTTCAACAAATCAGTTCCTAAAATATTCATTACATGATCTATTCCAGCATTTGTTTGGTTTCCCCTGTTTGTGCACCTTTTTCTTTCCACTAAACTTTCCATTGATAAAAATGGTCACAGTGCTGTGAAGCTCCTGAACTCAGCAGTTTTATGACATTGGATGGATTTGAGGGAAATAATTAAAAATTAGGGTTTTAAATTTAAATCAGAAATTCACTAAAACAACTCAAACAGTTGGAAAGTAAGGAAATAAATCAGATGATTTCTTCCTTCTCTCTTTCTGTGTTCCTGATTTCATTCTGGAAGATGCAAAGGTGGGAGACGACTCTGTGCAGAAGTTTTAAACCAGTTCAGCTGAAAAGGCAGATAAAATCTGTTGTATGATTCAACAGTGACCTTTAACCCTCCGTAGAAATCATAAGCTCAGTAAATCAGTGAAAATCAGAACGTGTTTCTCAGGCTGAAAATGGAGAACAAACAGCTGCCCGTCGCTCTGAAGCTTTTTAAATCCTCCTGGAAGCTGCAGACGTTCCTTAGTTTCTGGTTTTGTCTCGGTTTTCCAGCTGAAGCTTCGTCTCCTGTCAGGTTCTGCTCCCATGCATGAGCTGCAGCTGAATGCTTGTTGCTGCTGCAGCATGAAGTGTCGGGGGTCCTGGCTGCGAAGTCGAACTGTTTTCACAACTGCAGCTGATTAACTGGAGGGATGGGCGACACAAACCGGCCTTCATCAGAGGAAGAGGAGGAGAGCCAGTCACATCTGTGAGTTTAGTTCCTGACCGTGTTTTAGCCGTTCAGGTCTCATGACTCCTGCAGACCGACGTCTCCGTTTATAAGAGCTGCTGCTAACAGGCAGCGTTTCTAAATGCTCTAAAAAGCCTCTGGCTGCCGTCCAGATCGTGGAGGTCAAACGGTTCTGTTTGTGAAGTTAACAGCAATAATGTGGCTTATTTAGCTCATCATAGGAGGAAAAAGTCAGTTTAACCATATTATTCATTATAAATGTTAAAACTAAACATTTAATTAGCAAGCTCCAAACTAAATATACATAGTTAGCAAGCTAAATGTTTAGTTTAGAAAGTAAATATTTATTTAGAAAGCTAAATGTTTAGTTTAGCAAGTAAATATTTATTTAGAAAGCTAAATGTTTAGTTTAGAAAGTAAATATTTATTTAGAAAGCTAAATGTTTAGTTTTAACCAAGTTAAATATTTAGTTTACAAGCTAAATACTTATCTCCTAACTTAATAGTTAGCGAACTAAGTTATTTAGTTAGATTGCAAACTAAATATATATTTAAATATTTAGTTTATTAACTAAGTATTTATCTCCAAACTAAATATGTTCTCTGGCTCACCTTTTGCTTTAATCTGAAATGTGATAAAGACGTGAGATGAAACCATTTGAAAGCATTTGAATACTGGAAGACCCAGCTTTTATTTTGGTAGTCCACTTCTGGTTATTAGCAAGTCAATTTTCAAATACTTAACTCTAAGTTAAATATTTAGCTTCAAACTAATTATTTATCTTTATCTTAACACATCTGAGACATTTATAAATGATGAATCAATAACATGGTGAAAATATAATTTGATTTTTCTTCGGCTCAATAACTCAAATTATTGCTGTTTTCGTTTGTGTTACAAACGTCGCCTTATGAGTTCCACTTCCTGTTTCAATCAGTCTTCATTAACTGCTTGTTTCTTTTCCAGATGATGAGACAAAATGTTCTTTTGATGCTTTCAGTGTTTAAACAAGCAGATTCTGAAGGTACCAGGCGGCTGGCGGCGCCGTGATGGTCCCCTCAGGCCTGAGGTTTCTGGTTCTGGGTGTTTTTACAGTGCAGTGTGGAGACGTTCCCAACCAGCTCAGGGTTTCAGCAAGACGAGTTTTAAGGTTAAAGATCAGTCAGAGACACAATGTGTTCATCATGAGCTGCAGTGAAACCGCTCAGTGTGACTGACGGGTCAACATGAGCCGGTTCTGGATCCGTTTAAAAGCCTCTTTAAGGCCTCGATGACAGAAGGGCTCATTTTACCTCCAGCCGCAGACAAAAGCTCCAGTGTTGGACGGCGGTGAGGTCACAGAGCAGAAACCACATCAGAAATATCACCTGACACCAGATACCAGCCAGTATCATCGGGCCGGGCCTGGTTCTGATCAGCAGCAGAACGCTCCACACTAACATGAACTCTGTCGGGTCAGGCTGCTGATCCGAGACGGACGCAGAACTTCAGCTGCTTCACAAGCGAAGAAGATCTGAAACCCAGAGAGAAACCTGAGGAGTCAGCAGGCAGAGACTTTTAGTTGGTGATGAGGAAAAACAAAATGGCTCCGTTCGGGTCGGACTAACGGCGTGTTAAAGCTGCAGAATGTAACTTTAAGAAAAACTTTTTACATATTTGTTGAAACCGTCACCATGTTGAGTTTAACATGACAAAGTTGATCTGTGAAAAACTGGCCAAAAACAACCAATCAGAGCCAGGAGGAGGGTCTTAGCGCTGTCAATCATTCTCATGTACATGCTGCTAAATGTGTTAATGGCAGAGATTATCTGTCTCATACTGTCACAGTATAGTAACAGTCTCAACAAATATGTGAAAAAACATTTTTTCATGTAAGTTACATACTGTAGCTTCAATAGTAGCTACAGTATGTAGCTCTGGTCCTCCAAACCTCGGTCTGGGTCCGGTTGAAGTGAATTCTGGTTCGGTTTCAATGCATGTGTGAACACCAAGTGGACTGGAGACCACTCCTAAACCAGGAAATGGACTACAGCACATGGCATTCTGGGTAAATACAACCAAACAAACATGCTAACCTAGCGCTAATGGAGAAACGGCTCATGGTTTTTAGCCAAAAACAAGAGAAATCCTCTAACCACCAAAATCTGACGCTTCTCCATTTGTGTCTCTGAAGAACCAAGTAGCACTCAGTATCTTCTGGAGATGTTTTTGTGTTGTTTCGCCTGTGCAGCGCCCCCACAGGCGAGGAGGGGAACAGGTTGGTTTGACTCAGAGTAGAGGGAAAGAGAACCACAGCAGCTGGAGGTGGAACAGATCCTGAAGTTTTGGTTTCCAATCGGACCGAGTCTACCGGACTTTCAGATGTAATCAAAGACTTTATCTTTTAAAATCAGAAAATTACCGGAGAGCGACTCACTGATTCAAAAAAACATTGGATGGACAACTTGTCCAGCTGGTGTGGTTTAAATGAGAGGCAGTTGGATGTTAGCATAGATGATAATATGGGACCAGAGCTGAGCCTTGTGGACCCACAGCTGTGTTGTGAGGAGAACCTGCCTGACTTCACACAGAATGACGGTTCCACTGAGACCCAACAGGACCAGCACAGAACATGTTGGTCTTATTGAATCAACATGTTAACGTCTGTCTTCATCAGCAGCCATTAACAGGTCGTCGTAGTCTTTTACTGAAGCAGTTTCACTGGAGTGATGCTTCAGAAAGCCAGACTGGATCAGGGATCTGAACCCGACAAAACCTGGATCTGAGTTGAGTTTCTAAGACTTATTCAAGTAATTTACTGAGAAAATGCAGCGTGGAGATGGACAGAAGATTAGTTCAAGGTCAGATTCACTCCAACCATTTTAACATACAATTGAATGGTTGCCATGGAGATTAAACATGTCTGAAAAAAATCAAGGCAACACTCCAGATTTGCTTTTGATGAGGAATAACATCGAATAAAAAGTCAATTTTACATAATCTTGGCCCTTTAATTACTGCAGGTTCTGTTGGGTTGATAATGGTCAGAACCTGAACAAAGATGGCGGTTATATTTCCAATGAGCAGGTAGAGAGTTTCATTTTGCCTCTGCTCAGGTCGAAGGCTGAACTCTGAGTCTCCATGCTGCTTTTTGCCTCATGTTTCTAATTTTCTGATTGGTTCTAGTTTGGTTCCTTCTTGCTTTCATGTTTCTATTTGCCTTATTCCACCTCGATGATCTGATGTTTTTGCCAGAACTGGTTCATATAGTTGGAGAATCAAATGTTTGTGGAGTTTCTGAACCTAAATCTGGATCTGAACCTGACAGAACGAGACGAGCTGTCCTCAGTGGTAAACCAGCACGCTGCAGCCGGCGCAGGAATTGGGAACGGGGGGAACAAGAGGGGGCAGGAAGCCGGCGCTTGGCCCTGTCTGACCCCGTCTGATGTTTCCAGTGTGTGTGAACCAGTTCTCCCAGTTCATCAGAGCCGAGCGGTGGCAGGAAATGGTTTAAAGTGAGCCAGTCCTGCTGAGGTGTGACGACGTCTTCATCAGAAAAGTTTCATTTTGAAGAATGAAAGAAAGCGTCCCGATGTGGGCTGGACTCACCTGGTCCTGCTGATTGCCGGCGTATTTTTACCAGCTGGGTGTTAATGGGGCTGTTCTGGAAACCATTCACACACCCACCAGCACTCAGCTTCCTGCTCTGGGTGTTTGTGCAGAGATTATTTCCTCTGCTTCTGCCGCAGCCAAGCGTAAAGCAAACAACGACAGATTTAAACCAGAAACCTTTGAATAGTCTCTATTTTTAACACATTCAGAGAGAAAACTTTCATCAACTCTTATTCCAGTGAGATAAACGAATGAAACTCTGGAAAATTAAACAATCAAAGTTGGATTTTCTTTAGAGAAAAAGCTTCAAACCCGATCTGCTCCCAACCAGCTGGTATGACTTCTACAGCCCAACCAGAAACAGAGGAAGGTGTAGATTTCTAAACTCATGTGGATTTGATTAGACCGTCCTGTTGGAGTCTGTAATCAGTGAGACAGAGGAGCTAAACTCACCAACACCAAGGAAACAAACCCTCCTATGAAATCTCCCCAAAGTTTTCTGGTGTTAATAATTATTCATCCAGTTTCTCTGTTTTCATCTGGTTTGGATCCTGAATGTTCAGCAGAATCTTTTTCAGGAACACAGAACTGGAGAAACGAGATATTTAGAGTTCCTGCTAACGGGATGTTGTTCACATGTCCTGTTTCTGAAAAACTGGAATTTTTTATCATTGTAATAATGGCTTGACTGGTTCTTTATGGTCAGTTAGTTAATTGGTTGGTTGGTTGGTTGGTCACCTGGTTGGTTGGTTGGTTGGTCACCTGGTTGGTTGGTTGGTTGGTTGGTTGGTCACCTGGTTGGTTGGTCACCTGGTTGGTTGGTCACCTGGTTGGTTGGTTGGTTGGTTGGTTGGTTGGTTGGTTGGTTGGTTGGTTGGTCGGTTGGTTGGTCGGTCATTTGGTTGTTGGTCAGCTTTTTTCATGAAGCCTTTATGGAATTTCCATCCAGGTCTTGGAACATGATCCCATCACCTTCTCTCTGCAGCGTCCATCGGTTTCAGAGCTTTGGTTTGCTTTTTGCCTTTGGAGACCAAAGAAGAGAAATCATTAATTATTTCTTCCAAACCATTCAAGTTTATTTGGAAAGCTGGTTTGGTTTGACTCTGAAATGAACAGGAGCACCAAGAATAAAGTCAGAAGGCAAAGTAGCAGGTTTGATTTGGACTTTTATGTCTCTTAATTTAAATGATGTTCTGATTTTCATCCAGAACTTTGTCCTTAAACTCTGCTAGACTCAGGAGTCGTGTCTTCTGGGAGGAACTGAACTAAGCTTCATGAAACACATTTTGATTCGCTTACAAGAGCAGTGAAAACCAGGCTTTACATGTTTTCCTTCCTTCTTTTTCTGGAGTCAGAAAAAGCTCCAAAGGTTTTGTTCCTGAGTGTTCAGAGCGGCGTTTCCGTCCGGGTGGGGGGGCAGAGGCTCAGCTGCTCTCACAGTAATCAGACTCATATCAGAGGAAATACTGAAGCGATCCGCTGCTTCTCCATCTCTGCTGCTCTCTGATCAGATGTTTGGCAGCGGATCAAAGGCAGCGGCGGCTCAGCTGGATCGTCTCCAGCCTGATAAATCTGGGATTCTGCTCGGGATAATTGAGACCAACTCCAGGGCATTCTGGGTAACGGGGAGACGGGTTCGCACCGAGGTCAGAGGGGATAAAAAAATTATGCTGAAACTTTTTACCTGCAGAACAGACATTGTCCTAGATAAAAATAAAGCTATAAAAATGATGAACTGGAACCAAAAGCAGCAGGAACGGCTGCTCTTCAGTTTGAGGGAATCTGCAGGAAGTTTTCTCTGCTGGTTTTGACCGTAAAACAGGAAACATCATGAAATATGGCTGACCTGATCTGTCTCTGTAGTTATGCTGCCACTTCTTCTCTCTTTCTTCTCCTACTACTCTCCAGTTTATTTCAACTGTTAACTTTTTCTGTTTCTGAAAAACATATGTGGTTGAAATGACTTTTTTTGTTTTTGTTTTTGAAAAGTGTCTTGAAACAAAATTTGTTGTTGATTGGTGCCATAGTACGATGGAATATTAGGTCTAGTCAAAGCACGTTTTTTTTTTAACTGAGCAGGCCTTTAAGCTTCATGCTGAAAATCCCTCCAAAGTGTCTGAAAAGTTTTTCCACTGTGATGCTAAAAATTCATTTATTAGAAAGTTAAGGTGAAAATGTGAATAGATTAAGTTACATAAACTTCATTAAATTACTGTTTTTTTCAGTGTAAGAGGAACAACCATAGAGGTCTAGGGTGTGATTACTTTCTCACACAGCGTCAGGTTTGTTTGGAGCTTTTTTCAGCTTCTTCAGAAATAAAATAATTTTATTTTTAAAAAGCTGCTTTATGCCTTCATCAGGTTATTTTGTATTTTTGAGGAGCAAAAACTAAATAAATCTCTAAGGGGACAAAGAGTTTTTCTCACCTGCGTCTGGTTTCTGTTTGGGGAAATTGCTGCAGCGCTTCCTCCCGGGTTGAAGGTTCGAGTCCAGGTCAGCTGCGCTCCAGTTGCGCTCTTATCTGCTTTCTCCCGCAGATATTTGCATATTTTCACTGTACCTTAAGCTCTTATCGGCGCAGGTCGCCGTGAGACGTCACCTCTATCTGGGCCGTGGCACCAAACCAGCGCCGGTTTAGTTCACTTTATTTTTAGAGCCCTGAAGTTTCTCTCACGCCGCTCCCAGTTTGGTGGCTCTGATCTGAACTCTGATCCATTTCCAGACGTTTATCCGACATTTTGCTCATTAAAGCATCGACCCAGAACTTTCTTTACGGTTAAATCTGCTTCTTACATTTATGTCTGAAACTCAAACTGCCTCTAAAGAGCATAAAAGGAACATTATTGTGTTAGAAATAACCAACAAATGTTAAAAATTAAAACATTTTTTTTAAATTATCTTCCTGATTTAGGTTATCTACTGTTTTTGGGAGCTAGTCAGTCTATGGCGCCACCTGCTGGACACTAACGGTTACTTTGAGACGATTACAGATAAAAATTGAATCAGATCATCTGCCTTTATCTTTATTTATTTAACTTAAAAAAACAACAAAAAAAAACACACGGATTAAATTCAGATCAGATCTCAGACGATTTAAGCACAATTAATACATCAAAATATCGCTAAAATTTAAATAAACTAATCAAATAAGTTATTTTTCTTTTTCATGTTTACATTTTTAACACAATAATAAACAAGATTGAATTAATTTAATATTTTAAAATCACAATAAATAAAAGTATTTCTATGTTTTTTCAGTAAATGATTAGCAGTGTTTGACAAAACATAAAAATTACGCAACATAAATACATAAGTAAATTGTCATTAATTAATCATTTTAAAGACATTAATTTAATTTTCAGCTCAACAATAAAAATATTAGACAAAATATTAAAAAGGGAGAGTCACACACAAAGTAAACCTTAACTAAATGAAAACGTTCCACCGCAGCTTTGTTTGCATAACATTTGTTTTCACACATTTTTATAAAGTGGGAGTCGTAACATGACAAGCTGACAGTCAGCTTGTCATGACTGCAGCATGACAAGCTGCTGCAGTCATGCGGTGCATTTTCTCTCTTTTACGACTTTTACGACTCCCACTTTATAAAAATGTGTTGGACCAGAGAAGAGCTTCGCAGCTCTTCTCTGGTCCAACGGCTCAAACATGCAAAGCATGACGAGAGGAGTGAGTCTGCACAGGGCAACACCTGCTGCAGGAGCTCAACAGGTTTTATCTGCTCCAAACACAGAAACTGGAGTTTTCTGGATGGATGTAGAAAAATCAGCCGTCTGATTAACTGTTTTCATGAGATTTAAGATTATTTATTATTAGCTTAAGTTCTCCATTACGACACACAACCTCAAAACTACAGACGTCAGTTTTCATGCAGTTTGACCTTTCTTCGTGTAAATAAATAAAAATTGTCTGAAAAACAACCAGAAGCAGCATAAACGTTCAACATCCAGGTTTTATTGAGTGTTTTTAGTGGTCACATACAACATCAACACCATTTTACTTAACAGATTTAAATAACAGCTTGTTTATTCATCAGTCTGACTTTTATTCTGAATGGACAGCTTATTCAGGAAGTTTGATAGGTATACTTTAAATTTGTTCATAATTTTAAGACTCTTTTCTAGAAAGTTAGATTTTTAGAAGAATCTAAAAATGTTTCTTTTCACCACTGATTCAAACATGATGAAACCGCATGATACCTGCTTGGCCCAAACGACCCTTTTATCTTTTTTAACATTTAAGGTTTTTCAGAATAAAAGCAGCTCTAAATGGAACAGCTTCACCAACACATCCACAAGTTTAATATCGAGTCCATTTATTTTAGCAGGAAACAGCGACACCTAGTCCAGGTAGCAGCAAAGCAACATCAACACTGACCGACCAAACTCAGAGCAAGCAGCAAAACTTTCAGCACGAAACTATTTCAGTGAAACACAAACATGCTAAGCTACCATGATCTACGTCACATCAACGGTTCTTAGTCTAAAGTCGGAGTTTCCAACGTCAGTCCTAAAGGGACGGCAACGTGTAACAACCTGGTAAAATATGATGTGACACATACAAAGGTGTGACCACTGATTAAAAGGGGTCGTTAAAAGGGGGTGAAAGTAGTGGAATGTAGTACTGAGTTACACCACAAGGTGGCTGTGGTTTCCTTCAGACGGTTTGGTGCTTTACCAAGCCTCACCGATAAAGTGCATAAATAGTAAAGTCTCCGTCTTATACACGATGATGACGACAATAAAGTGTTTATCATACATTTGTTACTGCATTAACTAAGAGTGGAATAACCGTTTTACAGTGTTGGGGTATTGTCGCTAGCATGCTAGCGACAATACCCAGTTAGGTGCTAGCTTAGCACCTAACTGCTAACCCGTTAGCGGGGATATCAGCTTGATACATGATGCTACAGAGGCATAAAATTATGCATTCAATTACATTATTTGCCTACCAAGTTGGTTTTCAAACTTATGTTTAAAATAAAAAGTGATATAAAGAATTTGTATTGAGTGCACAGACATGTTTGATGTCGTACTCAGCCTAGTTCCAAGATGACCTGTGTGAAACCACGGCTGAAGTGGAGCTGCAGCTCCCAAATGTAAACTAAAGTGAGGGCACACTTCCGCCAATCTGTCAACAGAGGAGCAAATGTTTAGCTAAGCGCTTTAGCATTTTTTGCTGACTTTGAGAATACCTAGCCTTTCTATAAAGTTATTTCCCCCATAAATCCTAAAGCGCTGATATACTTGGCTATTTTGTACTTTCAGTTGAATAAAGTTTGACATCTGCGTAAGGGAAAACTGTACAGGTACGTGTATAATATGCTGGAACATGTGTCATTGACAACATGGTTGAAGCTTGTGCTTTAGCTTTCATTAAATACTGTGCTGGCATAGCTCTCTAGTGATTGCTGAACTAATACTTAGGATTACTGCTTTAGGGTTAGCGCAAATAACTTTTTACTTAATGGTGCCCTGGCGTTGAAGACCCCTGTCCTGGTTCAACCTGTAGCTTAAGAGACATCTAAAACACGGAGGACACCGTCGCTTGAGGACAGGAGTTGGTTCCTACAGACGAGAACATCACAACAACAACATGCAGAAGATTCTTTACGACACTACAAAGCATGCAACTACAGAAGATGGCTCTCCTCCGTCTTCATCATGCGGTCACAGGATGCTCTCGCGCTCCTCGCCGAAGGTGACGGTGTCAGAGGACACGGTGCAGATCTCTGGAGGGTCTCCGGGTTTCAGGCCTCTCTTCAGGTGGACCACTCGGACATTCTCGTTGTTGGGGCCGGGCCTGGTGGTGGTGGAGGTTGGTGGGATGATGACGTTCCCGGTGGAGGTCTGGTTGGAGGAGGTGGAGCCCTCAGTGGGCGGGCGTGGGCGGCCTCCCTGCTGGGCGTTGGTGTTGTTGTTCAAGGTGACGTTGCTGGGCGTGCGGTTGAGGTTGTAGCTCTTGGAGGAGGTCCAGCTCTCCTCGGGGCTGCTGGCCAGCAGGCTGCACTGGTCTTCGGAGCAGATGGACATCCGGGTCACGGCCGGATCCTGGAGGCCGCTGAGGCTGCTGGGAATGCCGCGCTTCCTGGCAGCACTCTCCTCGTCCAGCTCGATCAAGTTGGCTCTCTCCAGCTGCGACAGGTCGGCCTCCTCGTCCTGAAGCGAGTGGTTGGGCGAGCTTTCGTTGGAGCGCACGCCAGAGTCAGACGAATCCTTCTTATCCAACATGGCGTCTGAAAGGTAATCCTTCCCCTTCAGCGCCAGTGACCCGCCGGGCAGCTTGGCATCGACCGGCTTCTTGCCGTCTTTCGGCAGTAGGGGGTTGTCAGACTCTTCGGACTCCTCGTCGTCACTGGTCAGCTTCTGGTAGCGCAGACTGCCGCCACCGGCCTTTACCTTGAGGTCGCCGGCGCCCTGGAACAGCCCACCTCTCTCGGCCGACAGCTTGCGGGTCAGCAGCGACTTTGAGGATCCGCTCTTCTCGTCCTCTTCGGTGATCGGATCCAGAGCGTCGCCACTAGAGGCGAAGTCGGTGTTGTCAGCTGGCAGTTTGGCGCTGCTTCTCTTGTTGAAGGACTTTCGTCCATCTTGCTCGGTGCTGTCCTTGCTCTTGTCCCCGGCTGATGATGTCATGAACTGCCCCGGCTGCGGTTGGACGGGCTTCTCCCCGACTCCGCTCATCTCCAGCTGCGCCATCTGGGCGATGTACTCCTGGTAGGCGTTGCGATACTCGGCCTGCTGCTTGTCGGTGAGCTTACCGATGTCGTTGGACGACTCCTGCGAGTTCAGGCTGGTCATGCTGGCTGTTCGGTGAGCGCCACCCTGTGGACGGTTGGTGGAACAATAGTTAGCAGCTGACATCACCGTCCTGTTGGGTGGTTCTGAGGGGACTCACCATCCAGGGCATGTTTCCGGGTCGCGGTGCCTCATCCAGGCCCACCCCGCTCAGCTCCTCAAAGCTCAGGTTGAAGCTGTACATCGGTGACGCGTCGGCGTTGGCGGCTCCGGCGAGAGGCGGCGCCATGGCCCGCCTTCCGACCTCCGTGGGGACACCGACTACGCTGCCTTGCTCGCTGGCGGTTTCCTCATGCAGCACCTGACTCTCGATATGACGCATCTCCAGGATCTGCAGCAGAACGAAGGAGAGCCATTAAACCTGGACCTGCTCTGAGTTCTGAACCGCCACCGGATGGACCGACACCAACCGTGGCTCTGAAGAGCTGCCAGTCTCCAAAGTTCATGTTCATTTCCTTCTTCAGCTCATCAATGTTGCACTGGGACAGAACTCTGCCGTTCACGTTGGCCTGCAAACAGAACATCAACACAACGCCGTTATCCTCAGCCCGGTGGCGCCGCCGCAGTCAGAGCGGGTCGGGATGTGGACCTTCTTGATGGTGGCGGTGTACTGGGCCACCATGCTCTGGTCGATGCCCTCGGTCTGCCGCACGCGCTCACAGACTCCGTCCGTCGTCATGGAGCTGAGGAGGACCGCGGGAACACCCGACACGACCGAAGCCGAGCCCTGGGGGTGAACAGAACCAACCGTTACAAACCGGACCAACAGAACTTCATGTGATCTGAGTATTTATTATTACTGTCATCACGGAAACACGGGTCAGTAATTAGCTGCCAGGAAGACGGAATGCATCAGGAAGATGGATTCCAGCTAAAATCTGGGAAACGGGGAAACTGAGAGGCTCAAACCAAACAGTTTAATCAGGATCATGCAAACAGATCTGGTTACCATGGCGATCATCAGTCATACTTTAACTATGTGGTAACACAGCAGAACCTAACGACCTAAATGTTATGATGATGATTATTAAATGTAATCATCATAATCATCATCATTAAAAAATAATTCTATAAAATTTAGTGAAGTTAATATATAATATGGAAAGAAAAGTAGAATATTTAATATTTAGTCACTGCATTATTAATATATTATAAATAAGACAATAATAATAATGTATATTAATATTATTGTTATTCATCTGTTGATAATATATTACATAATAATAGAACAAAAACTATACATTATACATTAGAATTTATTAGTTACTGTAAGAATGTTAATAATGAAAATGTAATAATAACAGACTATTAAATACAATTTCCTTTTCTTTGAATGATAAACAAGAATAACATTTAAATATTTAGTCATAGTAACAATAATAACATTATTATTGGTTCAGTAATATTTTACTATATTAATAAAAGTAAATTATATTTATTAATATACTTATTTAGTTGACATATTTATTAAATATTTTAAGAACATTAAAAATAATGCAAAGATTTAAAAAGGACAAATACAATTTTCTCTCTTTTAATGAAACTACAGTTGGGGAGTGAAGTTAAACTAAATCAATATTTACCCATAATTATTATAATTTTAATAAGACAATAAAAACTGACAGTCATCTAACTTTTAAATTCTGTATATTTATTTTAATTAGACTTAAGTGAACTTATTACTAATATTGATAATAATAATCCTCAGAAGAAGATGAAGGAAAAAAACATTTTTTATTTTATTTATAGGACATTTAAACTGTTGGTTTCACTTTTTATCTTAATAATAAACATTTGATGTTTTAATCTGAATCTGTTGACCTTTAATCTGAAATCCTCCAGCATTTGAAACAATCCCTCAGTCAGGGTCAAAGTGCAGGGTGGGGGGTGAACCGTACGTTTCCCCAACAGGTGAGACAGTTTCCAGGTGAGGACATGAAAGGGCAAGTGAAGCTACAGGTTGTCCAGGCAAGGTGCATGCTGGGAAACCGACTCTTTATGTCCACAGAATCCAGTTAATCTGTAGAGGTTTCAGTTCAGAAATGATCAAATTACAGAAATATGAGCAGATGCTAATGGCTAGCTAGCCAGACGCTAATCGTCTCGTATCTTAAAATGCAGAGGACTTCTGTGGACATATGAGGGACGGGGCGGGGGACGTCCAACATGGAGGGTTCAGTACCTGCTTCCTTTTAAAAGATGAACTCTTAGACTGCAGACAGACAGACAGACAGACAGGCGAGGGATGGACACATCAGGAAATGAAACTGATAACAAACATCAGCAGCTCTGACAGAAACCAACCCACAGGAGAGGAAACGGAGGAAAAACAGAAGAAGAAGAAGAAGAAACTAAAACCCCAGAGGTCTGACTCTGCAGACCTGCTGTCAACCTGGAGATAACAGAATCTGACATCAATTTAAATCACTATGAATCATCGCTTCAATGATGCTGCCACCACCACCGTGCTTATGGTGCTGACCATTGGATATTTTCATCTGAACTGCAGCTGATTTCACCTGACTGTCCTCTTGTGACGTCAGAACACCTGGACAGGTGAGTTTGGTGAGTCAACTCTGACTTTTACTGATTCTTCTGGATGACTTACGGCTGCAGCGGCGCCGGCGTCCCGGCTGAAGGAGACTTTGGGCGGCGGCCGCAGGTGAAGATGTGGAGGGAAGGGAGCCACGAACGGGCGTGGCAGCTGGTAGAGGTGGTGGGAGAAATATGGCTGAACGGGGGTGAAAACCAAAAGAAGGGTCATGGATGGAGGCGTTCAACAGAAAATAAACTCTGAATCTCTCAGAGATTCACTGCAAAACATGGAAATTAAATCAAAACGATGAAAAGAAATGAATGAAACTAAAGAAGGAGGTCACATGACACGATGACATCACAGGCAGGTGGGCGGGGCCCGGACTCACCCTGTTGTAGAAAGGGTGCTGCGGGCCGGCCAGGCCACTGTAGTAGCTGCTGTGGGGCTGCGGGGAGATGACGCCCCCTGCTGGCGGGTTGAAGGGCCCGCTGAAGGAGGCAGAGGGTGAGCAGGCGGACGACACCTGGCTGTAGACGGAGGTGGGGCGGGGCTGCGCCTCCTGCAGTGGCATGGCGGGGTACGTGACCCCACCCAGGTTCATCTGCTCCCGCGCCGCACGCACATCTGGAACGAGACGGAAAACATCTGGGCTGAAACATCAAACAGAACCGAATCCAGAGTCCAAGAAAAGATGAAAAAATGAGGAGAAAACATCTGGATAAAAAAAAACTGGAGCATCTGGATCAAAGTGGAGCGTCTGGCCCCGGCCTGGTTCTGGAGCTCTGACCTGCGATGATCTCCCTCAGCTTGGGGTCCAGGTTGACGGTGCAGGGCAGGAAGGTGCGGACGTCCCTGGCGGTCAGGACCGGTGTCCGTGACGACAGGAAGACCTCGAAGCTGCGGACGTCGCCGTCGATCTCCAGCAGCGGCTCCACGTCCTTGGTGGTGGGGATGTTCTTGGACACCCTGAGGAGCGGAGGACAGCAGCGGCTCAGACGGAGGGTCGGGCCGGCGGCGGCAGCGGCGGGAGGTGAACGTGCCCTCTGACCTTTCATAGATGCTCTTGAGCGCGGCCTGGTCGGGGACGCCGTCGGTCTCCTCCAGGTAGAGGATGAGCCAGGACGTCCTGTAGGGCCACTGCTCTGTCAGGTTGATCCACGACGCCAGCCGGTCCCAGTTGAAGCTGATCTGATTGGCTCTCAGGAGGCGACCTGCACAGGAAGGGGCGGAGTCAGACGTGACATGATGACCGTATGATAACCTGAGGTCAAAATATTACGGCTGGAGAATATGGCTGAAAACCTATCATGATATCAGCATTTCATATCTGTCGATATTGATAAGTATTGATTAGCTTTTATTTTTAAATATCTGAAATTGAGCCAAACTGGTGACGTGTCATTTCCTGTTTTATCCACCGTTCTCACTCAACCCGTTATTTATGAGGCACGGAGGCAAAACCTGAAACTGCTGCTGTGCAAGTTACTCAACTGGCTGTTGCTAGGCAACAAAGAGTGAGCGAGTTAGTTGTTGCTAGGTAACCAAAGAGGGTGTGAGTTAGTTGTTGCTAGGCAACAAAGAGTGAGTGAGTTAGTTGTTGCTAGGTAACCAAAGAGCGAGCGAGTTAGTTGATTCCACAAAGAGCTTAGCGGCCATGAGGGGCTCCTCTGCCTACATCTCCCAGAATGCTGTATCAGAGTTCAGTGAAATTATTGGACATTCTATCTATTATCTATTGATACTGATCACATGTTACTGATTTACTGCCCAGCCCCAGTTTTGCTGTATTATGATTGCAGCTCTAAATATGATTATTTTGAATTTCTTTGGCATGTTTTGAATGTTTCGTAAACGATTTGCTTCTTAAATGTTTGCTAATTTGTGAGCTGATCTTCACTCTTTGACCTTTGACCTGTTGCTGTCAGACCCACCGGTGTTCTAAAAGGACATTGGTAAATATAACTGGAATTTCGAATTAGCGTTTAACTTTAATCTCTGTAGTTATAGTCAGCTTTAATCACAAATATGAATGCTTTTTACAAAGTACTTATTTGGCACTCGGTATTTTTACCTTTCACTTAAAATTAGTTAACTTCACAAATCCAACGACTCCAAAACACTCTGCAGACAAGATGTTATTAGTTTCACTAATGCTAAATGCTAACGGCAGCATAAGCTTTAGTTTAAATTTAGCTAACCGCTAACTGGCCCACGCCTGGTGTCCAGGTGTGAGCGGCCGCCCAGGAGGGCGGGGCTTACCTGTGACGGAGACGATGTTGAGCAGCCGCCTCATGGTCTGCGGGCTGATGTCGCTGAACCAGTCCTCTGTCACCATCAGCTTCGTCAGGTCGAACGACATCTGGCGCGTCACCGAGCGCTGCACCTGGCGCCGCCGGTACGTGTCCTGCAGCGATGCAACACAAGTCACATGACCTCACGCAGCTGGAGGACCAGTCAAAGTCTCAGTTACCTCCCAGTCTGACTCACCCGGCGGTTCAGCGTCGTCTTGCTGCCGAACTTTGTTAACTCTCCCAAACTGTGCTGAGACAACTTCCTGTCCAGCTCCTCATGCCAACCCACTGAAAACACACACACACACACACACACACACACACACACACACACGCACACACACACACACACACACACACACCCGCACACACGCACACAGATGCAATTAACCTTTTCCTAATTCAAATCTAAGATGTTTTAAGACCTTTATGAAAGGTATTTAAGATCTAAATAACCACAGAAATGTGCAAACTTTGTCCAAACAACTAGAGATAAATCTGCACTTCATCATTATTGATGCCAAAAATCCAGCTTACCAGGTAGCTAGCAAGCTAAAGCATAATGCAGGTAATTAGCAAAAGCTTCCACTGTCTTCTGTCACTCAAACTCTGAAACTTAAAAGTTTGGGAGAAATTCTAATTTTGTGTCTCTTAATAATTTGAGTTTTGCCAAAAGTCCCACAATAAAAAAAAAATACATAGAATATATGAGATTAAATGGACCTGCCATGACAACATCTAAGACCTGTGATTAACATATTTAGCTCAGAAATACCTTATTGATCCCAAATTAAAAATTTTAATGAAATGTTGGTATAACATATTAATTTAAGATTTTTTTATAGGCCAACTTATTTTTTTAAAAGCCATCTAAGACAATTTAAGGCCTTAATTTTACATACATGAAATTGAAAGATTTTAAAAATGCTTGCTTTCTTTCTCGTTGTCATGGTTACCTTCAGAGTTGGCGGCGTCCCCGTTGGCAGGCGCGGCGGTGCAGATCTTCCTGGCGCTGGACAGCCCCCTGCTGTTGAGGAAGACGGGCAGGTGGACAATGTTCCTCATGTAGTCGTGTCCGTTGATGTTGGAGTCTCTCAGGACGCTGTTCAGGTTCTGGTTGATGGCTTTGATGATGATGTGAGGGTCGCTGGCGAAGATGGAGATGAACGGACCTTTGGAGAATAAAACCCGGACCTGCAGGAGAGGAAAGCCGGGCTTCTCAGTGGTGTCTAAATTTAACTAGGAGTTCCTCAGGTCCATGTAGTTCACGCAGCATCTTCTCACCGTGTCGAGCATCTGCAGGACTTTATCCTGCTCACAGGAGTCCAGACCATCGATGACGACCACCAGCCGGGTCTGGTGCTGCGTGAAGCTGTCGATGGTCTTCGCCATCCTCGCCATCAGCTCCACCTCGTTCTTCAACACCTGTAGGAGAAAACCAGCGAAGCCCGTAGGGTTAAAACATCCTTCAGACATGCTGGAGCGGCTGCTAATAAATGCCTGTGAAAATAAGAATGAAATAAATTAACTGAAAAATGAATTAATTAATAAAATGAAAATGTTAAAATAAATAAATAAATATGAAAAATTAAGGTATATACTTTTATTAAAACAACAAAAAAGAAGTTGCTGTCAGAAAAAATGAGATAAAAACATTAAAATAAAAAAATAAAGAAGTACTGCTATAAAATAAATACATAAAACAGAAGCTCCTGCCAGGAAAAAGAAAATGATAAAAAAACAAAAGTAATAATAATAAAAAGGTAAAAAATTAACAATAATAATGATAAAATGAATGCATAAATGATAAATAAGTAAAAAAGCTAAAATTAAATAATAAAAATATGTAAGAGAAGATCCTGTCAGGAAATAAAATGTAATAAAAAGTTCTCTGCAGGCTCAAATCTGGACTCCCGTCTGACCTTCATGAAGCCTTCGCTCTTCAGCTTGTGCATCCTGTTGGCGGCGCCGTGGAGCCTCTTCCTCTGCGAGTTCAGCACCGAGTCGGTGACCTGCCACCACGTCTTGCAGTTGAGCAGCAGGGCGAGGCCGACCACGCTGCCGATGGCGATCAGCACGGCGTTCACCGTCTGGTTCTCGCCGTCCACCCTGAAGACGGCCAGCAGCGCCATGCCGGTGATCAGGCAGGACAGGACGAAGACGAAGAGGATGAAGGACGGCACGCAGCAGGTCTTCTTCCACTTCTTTTTACCTGCTGGGGAGCAGAGAGGAAGAGCTCCACAATGTGAAACAAATATTACAGGTAAATATAGAAATATTGATCTAAAACTGATCAAAGCTCCTTGAAAAGGATTTGAAGCATCTTTACTGCCCTCTGCTGGCTGGTTGGAATACTGACAGCAATAAAATAATATTTAATTCATTTAAAATACATTTTTAATTTAATTTTTCAGTTATAGCTTCATCTTTCTTTGTCTTTTAATGTACTTAAACTTTATTGTCTTAATTAGTTTGAACAGAATACAACATGGTGCATATCTTGAATAAGAGTTTCTAACGCAATAGAATCGATAACGGAATCGGTATCGATAGATTCTTATCAGTTTCCATCCCTAATCACAAAGTGCGTCTCACCTTGCGTCTCCTCCGTCTTAAATACCCTGAAGAGTCGTGTTGCTAGGAAACCAAACTCTCTCTCGCAGGCGTCCGACAGCGTTGCGATCATCTCCGCCATGGACGTCTCTCCTCCCACGCTGGACAGACGGTTGTAGTCCGTGAACAGGAACCTGCAGAGGAAGTCAGAGGTCAGAGTATCATCAGCGCTCGGCTCTCCTGTGTTTCCATGGCGATAAATACAACTGGGCCGATATTAATAACTAATATTATTTCCATCTTGTTGCCATCTGTTTCTGGTCGGTTTTTTTTTCCAAAGGTGTCAGAACATTTGAAAGATATATATAATATCAGTAAATATCGGTTATCGGCCAAAACAGTATTAATATTTGATACTTATATCGGCCCAAATTTTCATATCAGTGCATTCCTGATTTTTTTGTGTCAAACTCGTCTAAAACTAGTTTTTGTGGATGTTATTTGTATTTAATGTTTGTAGACTTTTGCCAAAAGTCCCACAATAAAGGTGGTAAAACAAAATGCTTGTATTTCCTCTCTTCCACATTTGCAGATTACATTTCTCTGCTCCTGGTTTTACATCAGGAGGGTTACAGATAGAAACTGTCCGACTGTGACATCTGCCGCGTTCCTCCTGAGCGTTGAGCTAAAATCCTGATCCAGGTCCAGATAACTGATGGTTTTACACCTGCCTTTTTAAAAAGCTCTTCCTTTCTGCTCTTTGCCACGCTGCTTCGCGGTTGCTCTGTTTTGATGCCGGCCGGTTACGTCATCAACAAGCATCAATGCGGTTAGCTGGTAGGGTGCAGATCTCTGTCGTTTCTACCATAGTTATGATGCATTTCCAGCAGGCTGTAGCGGCGTGCGTTACCTGACAGGCAGGGCTCTGGTGCTCTGCTCTGGCAGCTCCGGCGGGTTGACGAACATCAGCCTCAGCAGCAGCTCCAGGTAGCCGATGTGGCGGGCCAGGCGCGTGCTCAGCAGCCACGCCCACGTCCAGTTGTCGCCCTCGCGCCGCCCGCCGAAGTACACTACCACTGTGGAGCAGACAGACGGCTCCATCAGCAGTTCCTTACAGGAGGAGGAAGAGAATAAACTCTGACGCACCGAAGAAGAGGTAGAGCAGCGCCAGCAGGCTGAGGGAGACGGCCATGGCCAGCTTGAGGTCAACGGTGAAGCCGAGGACGACGGCGACGGAGCCGCAGAACAGCAGAGACAGGAAGACGACGAGCCAGGAGAACTGGAAGAGCGGCTCGATCTGCTGACCGGCAAATGTCTTCATCTCATCTGAGGACGAGGAGGAGGAGGAGGAGGAGGAGGAGGTGGAAAACAAGAAGGAGGAGGAGGAGCGGCGTTAACTCGTAGGTATGAAGCCAGGGTTCAAACACACTTCACAGAAAAATTCAAGAACTTTTCAAGGTCATTTTTCAAACTTTTTCAGCTCCACACTTTGAAAGAAGACAATATTTTCAATTCGCTGTTTTACTACTTAATTTATTAGTTAATAATGGTTTATGGTAAAATTTTACATTCTAGAGCACAGAGGAGAAAAGCTAAAACATAACAAGACGTTATGTTTTGACATCTCTAACTGCACATCTCCTGTTCTGAGAAAGCTTTTAATCAAACGTTATAATTTATTAAACAAATTGTGCAGTTTGAATATCAAACACTTTCAAGGCTTTTATACAGAAATAAAACTCACCAAACCAACAACACATTTCTTATCATAAGATTGTAATTAATTGCTGTCTTGATGAATGTAATTTAATGATGTAAAATAAAAAACAAAACCAACATTATTGGAATGTTATTTTCTGAGCATTTTGCCCCACAAGAGCCTAATAAACATCAGTAAATCTGAAACAAGTGTGATTAACTTCAGTTACTGTTTGCAGTTTGGTGATATAAATCAGACTTCTTAAGTAAGAAACTTAAATGGTGACATGAAAGCTGAAGTTACAACTATTAGCTATAAATGTAGTTATTTACCATCATTTTTATCA
>NW_006800588.1:139927-157315 GCF_000485575.1 Poecilia formosa | reverse complement strand
GTGTGTGTGTGTGTGTATGTGTGTGTGTGTGTGTGTGTATGTGTGTGTGTGTGTGTGTGCTGACCCTCCAGTTTCTTGAGCAGGAAGGACTTGCCGGAGCCCCACTGGGCGTACAGACCCACGCAGATGGGCGGCTGCATGGTGGGTTCGCTCAGGATGTCGGCCAGAGCCGAGCTGTACAGGTCGTAGCCCAGCATGTCGCCGTCCGTCTCCGTGGGCGACAGGTGACCTGTGGGGGGCGGGGCACATGAGAGGTCAGGTTACCGTTAGAAACGGGTCACATGATCGTCAGGGAGGAGGAAAACGTACGAGCGCCGAAGATCTGGGTGAGGATGCTCTTCTGGTGGCTGCAGTCGATGTTGTATGGCGTCTCCCCGGCCTTGTTGGGCCGGTACAGCAGGCGGCCATCTTTGGGGTTGCGGAGCAGCAGCTCGGCGAGGCGGCGGCTCCGGCCGCGGATGGCGACGTGGAGCGGAGTGTCTCCTTTCTGGGAAAACGGACAGAAGCAATGAGGAAGTCATTGACGTGTCTGTACCTGAGTTTCCATGACAAATGAGCCCAAATCTTTGTCTGCTAGTGTAAAAAAACAATCTCACAATTGTGGTGTTTCTTTTTAATAAGAAATGAAATTAAAATCGAATGAATAAGGTTGTTCACATGAAAAATCACTAACAATCATGGCAGAGACGGATGTAAACAGTTAAATGAGGAGATGTTGGCGTCTTCTTCAGGTGTTGGAGCGACAAGCCCCGCCTACTTGGGAGCGGCTACATATGCAGTGTTTTGGGGAAATTGTAGTCGGCCATTTTACATTAGAGCTGTGAATTCAACACAGAATGACAACTTTGTATGAACAACAAAGAAGACCACTTCCTGTCGTCTTCTTTGTGGTTTTCGGCAGTAGTAACATCTGGATGTTCGAACAGGCAGTTTTGCGAAATCATCTGTTACGTCTGAAAAGCTGCCTCATCCCAGCTTTTCTCCCAGAGTTTTTGTTTTTAACTGGCGTGTTTTCATTAAGTTAATTTATTTTATAGTTTCAGTTTGAGTAATTCTGCTGTTAATGGAAACACAGTTCGGGTTTGGAGGTTCTGTGACTCTGAGTCTCCCACCTTGTCCACAGCCGACACTTTGGCTCCTTTGTCCAGCAGCAGCTCCACGATGTCGATGTTCCTCATCTTAGTGGCTTTGATCAGCGGCGTTTCTCCGTCCTGACAGGAAAACGCACACTCGTCATTGATGTGATCTGCCCGGTGTGTGATCCTCTCTGGGATCCAGTGGATTCACCTTGGTGCACGTCTCGGTGTCGGGGTTGCACTGCAGGATGTCCCGGACCATGATGGCGTTTCCCTTCTCCACGGCCCAGTACAGAGCCGTCTTGTTCTCCTGGAGACGCAAAAGGACCGACAAAAACATGAGGGAGGAAATCTGCTAGCAATGGTTTGTTTTCCGAGAACAGACCCAACAAATATCAGAGAAGCTGATCTCTGTGGTCCTCTGACATTCTGAACATGGACACAAAGCAAACTTTTCTACAAGAACCTGAATCTGTTTTTAAGCTTTTTGTGTTAAAGAGCAAAACACACAGTTCCAGGAGAAAGTTGTCAGTTACACAAAAACTAATAAAATACATTAAAGTTTCCAGTAGTTTATGACCTTTGACCTTCCGGTCGGCTCTCACCTGTCCTCTGATGTCGATGTCGGCGTATTTGTGCAGCAGCGCTCTGACGATCTCCACATGGCCGCCCCTCACCGCCCCAATCAGAACCGTGTCCCCACTCTGCAAACACACTGTGCCGTTAGCCTCCCAGTGGAGCAGAACCGGAATCGGAACCGGAACCAGTCGGGCGCCTCACCCGGTCGGGAATGTTGACATACGTCCCGGCGTCCAGCAGGTCCTGGACGATCTCGGTGTGGCCCTCCTTGGCGGCGATCATCAGCGCCGTGTTGCCGTCCTTGTCGGTCATGTTGACGTTGGGGTTCCTCTTCAGCAGCTCCTTCACCACCTCCGTGTAGCCGCCCTTCACCGCCACGATCAGCGCCGTCATGGAGTTCTGAGGAGACCAGAGTCTGGTGTTTCAATCGCAGCGCTGCTTCAGCAGCAGAAATATCTGAGCTAAATGAGACCAGGAGGCACAATTTCTGAACCGTTTCACCTAAAATATGACAAGTAAAAATAGACTAATCAATTATTCTGATGATCAATCAATTATTTTTGATAACTAATCAATTATTAACTATTAATCAATTATCCTGATAGTTATTTTATTATTCTGACTGTTAAATTATTGTTTTTATTATTAATCTGTTATTTTTTGATCGATTATTCTCATGATTAATCAATTATTCTGATGATTATTTGATTATTCTAACGATTAATCGGATAAAAATATTGGCACATTCTGCAGATTTTTCATTTAACCACTTAAGTTTATAACCAATGTTAAAATACATAAAAATGCAAATAAACAAATAATTTAATTCACTTTTTAAACAACAAACTAAACATTTAATTGCCTATTAACAGCATTTATTTAGTGAACAGTGGATCATGCAGCACAGGATGCATCTACCTGTAAAAAGCTCAGACCTTGTTGCTGGACAACACAGAGTTGACCTGATCTGATGATTATATTTTGGATCAACAGAAAAAGATGCTCATGGGATTATTTCACAGAATCTGAACTAGCTGAAGGTAAAACTCTCTTCAGGAGTTCTTGGTAGATCAAATTTACAAATAAATAAGATTTTTCATCTTGATTACAAAATGGTTATATTATTGAAACAGTTCTGGCCTAGTTACTGCTCTGAGTGTGTTGTTCTTCAAACAGCCCTGTTTGGCTTTCAGTTGTTCAGCAGAAATGCGTTAAATCTGTTTAGTCTCATGTACGGTGGCTGGGTGCAGACATACCGCCCCCTCCTGGTCGACGTCGGCTCCTTTCTCCAGCAGGTGCATCACGCAGTCGTAGTGTCCCTTCCTGGAGGCCCAGATCAGGGAGGTGGTGCCGTACTGTCCACAGAGACACACAGGGACGTTCAGAGACAACATGGCTGCCGGTCATGATTCATTCTGCCTCTGACTGAGCGTCACCTTGTCTGAACAGTTGACTTTAGCTCCGTGCTCCAGCAGCAGCTTGACGATGTCGGCGTGTCCCCGTCCTGCCGCCCAGATGATGGGATACACGCTGTACTGCTCAGACAGGAGGAAGACGAGAGCATGAGGGGATGACGCTCTGCGGCGGGTCAGCAACATGTGGGGGTCTCACCTGTCCCGTGGTGTTGGGATTGGCTCCCTGCTCCAGCAGCAGCCGGGTCACCTCCACTCGACCTTTATAAGCCGCCCACATCAGCGCCGTCCAGCCGCCCTAAATCACACAACCTCATCTTAGACACACATCCACAGCACATGTGCTCCAACTACGTATCCCATGAGGCATTGCTCCCACCATGTCTCTGTGCTCGATGTAGGCGCTGCTCTCCAGCAGCTCCTTCACCACCTCCAGGTGACCCTCTTTGGCTGCAGAGATCAGAGCCGACCAGCAGTCCTGGAAACACGCAGGAAGGCCATGTTACCATGGAAACAGCAGATAATTGACCCGCTGGTGTCCTAGCAACCACACAAGACAGAATAAAAACACAGAGGGGGTGAGGGGCGTTGCGTTTGCTCACCACGTCGTCCAGGTTGACGTTGGCTCCCCTCCTGATGAGCTCCTGGACGATCTCCAGGCTGCCCTGCTCCGCCGCCAGCATCAGCGGCGTCTGGCCGTTCTGCAAACACACAAACAAATAAACACATAAACAAAACAAAAGACGTCAACAAACACAAACGTAAGTAAAAACATGTAAACAAACCGAAACACAGAATAAACCAAAACATGTCAACAAAACGAAACATGCATAATTTCTAAAATTTCATAAATTACTTTCTTGTTCAACAGATACGTTAAATAAATAAACCAGTACTTCAATAAATATTTTGATTAGTACATTTATATAGATTAATTCATTAGTCAATACATAAGCAACTAATAAATAATTTGATAAAATAATGCGGTGTGTTGTGGTGTGTTGCGGTACGGTGCGGTACGTACGTCACTGCGGCCGTCCACCTCCTTGAAGCGGTCCAGGTGAGCCTTCATGGCGGCCAGGTTCTCCTCCTCCACGTAGCTGAACAGGTTCTGGATGGCCAGAGTGGTCATCTTGATGGACGTGGTGGTGTCCATGTCTGCGGTTCCTCACTGCGCCCTCTGCAGGAAGACAGAGAAGTTTCAAACACCTCCAGAAGTTCACAGGTTTTCAAAATAAAAATAAAAGATGAGCGACTCCAGAGCTTCCTGCTGCGTCAGGAATGGTTTGAACCGCTGAGCTGCTGCTGCAGCTGATATGAAGACCTGAGCTGACCCCAGATCAGCCCGCTGCCTCCGCTCCCCGCCGATAAACACTTCAATGGGGGCTGGATCTCATTTTCCATCACAGCCAGACAGTAAAATGTGGAGCTGTCGCCATGACAACAGCCTACACATCTCCCATACAAAGAGGGAGCCCAGTGAGTGAGTGAATGTTAATGCAAATGAGCAAACAGGGCGTTAGCTATGAGCTTAATCTGGGAGTTCAGACCTGAAAACTGGGTGTGGATCCTTAATGTTCAGCCTGACGCCATAAAAATCCCTAAACGCTGCAGTCTGGGGACGATTTCTCCATCCGAAAACCACAGAAACAGCTTCTGCTCATTTTTAACGTGTAATCAGAGTCGGGCCTTTAATAACAGCAGGATAATGAGCAGAATGCAGAATAAAAACGTGGTTTTCTTCTCTAACAGGGATTTAACAAACCGAGCAATTAGACTGAAGCTGACGAAACGATTCCTACATGAAAACCGTTCTGAGATTTAGGATTTCTGCTCCTGTTACCTTTAAATCCAGTCACTAAACAATCCAGAAAACATGTTATTCACTCCATATTAGCAGCATTACTCACTTTTTCTGTATAAATTCCAACATTTCATTATTTCTTGAATAATTATTACAGGTATTTATGTCAACAATGCAGTTAAAAGGGGAAATCTAAATTTAACTTAAAGTGTTTTAAACATTGTAAGTTTAAAAACAATTAATTAAATCCTAATTTTTATTCTCTCATTCATTTTATATTTTTTCCATTATTTAATCACATAACTAAATCTAATGTGTTGTTACTGCTTTTGTATAGAAATACAATTAATACATAATATGTGTAATATAATTAATACACGTTTTATCTTAATTTTTACACTACTGTTTTTTATCGAATTATGATCAAATAATAATAAAAATCATCAGTTGCTTTTAATAAAAACAGTAATATACTTTATAGTGATAATTACACAGCTCCCATCGCAGCTGTATGATGACAGGCCACGCCCCCGGTGTTATATCGGCGTTATATGGCTGCTGTAACCTTCACACTGTCGGACACATTCACTGATTTACGGCCTGCGGCGCCGAAACGCACAGAAAATCACCTCAAAACAAACTAAAAACGACACAATTCATAGCTAAAACCTCCATTATAGTGGAACATACCAGAACATCGGCGAGGATCTGATTCATTCCGACAGATTCCTCCGCGACAAGTGCGGATCAATAATTAATAGAACGGAAAAGGATGCTGACGGTGAGAAGAGCGGAGAGGAGGAGATTTACCTTTAGAAAAGAACAGCTTTCAGCCTGAATAGCCCGGTTCCGGTTCGGGGTTCGGGTTTTAGGTGCGTTTCTTCGGCCTGTTTTCGGATAACAGTCTGCGGTTATTCTCCATCCCCGACAACAGCAGCCATCTTGATTAGAATAACAACCGAAACAACAGTACGAGCCAATCATAACCCTCCAATGCGTCATGCGCCAAAAACGAGGACTTTATTTCCGCTTTATCCTGTCAAAGTAAAAGCCCCAGTAACAGTTGTTTCCTACATATATGCTATTAATATCCGCCAACTTGATCATCCTGATTTAATTATTTCTCAAAATGTCCACTTTCAACGTTAGTATTATACTAAAAAACATATTTTTGAAAAGCCTGTCAGGTTTATATTCAACTGCTGGATAAAAATTAAGATATACATGTTTATAAATATTTTAAATAACATGGTGTCAGAGTCTCCTTTTCTCCTTTATACACGTTTAATTATTTCTGTAAACTCTGTTGTTAAAACAGTTATAAATGTGTTCATAACATAAGGCCATAATGGATAAAAATAGACAATCATTGTCATAAATGTTCCAGAGCAGTCTTTATTAGAGGGACTCTGAACCCATAACAGCTTCTCTGCATTCTGAATCCTATTTATTTACAACATCTCCAGCTGATGGGGACTTCCCCCAAAATACTTTTAGCTGTAACGTGAAAGGTGGTCAAAATGATCCAAAACCAAAGTTATGCACTGCTTTGCCTTGGTCCATCACATAAAGTCCATATAAAGTACATTGAGGTTTGTGGTTGTAATGTTGATCAACATCAAGTTGTGTCAATATATTTGCATGCAACTGCATAATGTCTGGCTATTTTTGGTGTCAATGTTTTCTTCTTTGAATCTGTTATGAATGCAGATTATCATCTGTGCAGTAAATCTACTTATCTTTATCAGTTCAGCGCATTAGCAGGATCTCTGCTCAGTATCAGTTTACTCAGGGTTAAAGTGCAGAAGTGTTATTTCATGAAAGTACAAGTACAGTGTTGGTATTAGGCCATGGATATACAGATAATCTAGACTGTGCCATCTGAGTCATTCCCCTCTTGCCTTTATTACTAATACTCTCACCTGTCTACCTTCTTCTATCAATGATTTATTTGTAAATTCATCTGAATCTCCTGTTCAATTTAATGTTATCATACAAAGTGACAATATGTTAATGTTTTTGGTTGTAAGACAGTAAGGGGCTATGCATTTATATGACTTTATATGATCCCTCATTAATGTGCTGTGCAATAATAAAATAACTGGAACCTTCGACACATTAACTGTAAAAAAAAAAATCCAACATTTATTCACATAATTTACAAAATAAACCAAATAAAATAAACAGTCAAAACAAACATGTCAAAACTACAAAGTTAGGTGGCTGGTTTTTAATCACTGTTTTACATAAACATGTTCATTAGCAGTCACATCTTTTCAACCAGGTGTCATGGCAGAAACCTAAAACTAGGAATACAATTGTAGAACAAATACAAAAACAGAAAGATTCAGAGAAAGATTCAGATTTTTCTGTGTTTTAGAAGAAAAGAGGCAAAGAAAACACTGATTTTTACTGATCGGCAGAACTGCTGACTGTTAATACTCAGAATAGTTTGGACGGAAAATGAGATTAAATTGTTTAGATAAACTAAAACCAGAAGTTTGATGGAAGAGAACATTTACAGCAACTTTATAGAAATGTCTTCCTGCTGTGCTCCAGTTGTCTTGAACGTCTGAAGTTAGAAAACGAGCTAATTTGTGTCCTTGAAAGCCAAACTAACAGCTATAACCAACTCAACTCAAGAACATTTAATGAGATAAGTTTATTACTGTTTTTTTTTTTAATCGAATTTTAAGGTGAGGATGTGCAGGACAAATATTAATTGGTTTTTATTTGAAACTCAGTTTTAGCTAGCTCCCTTGATGTTCAGTTAGCTAGCAATTAGCAAGCTTAAAGCTCAAAAGTAAACACAAAGTAGCTATTCCAGCACAATTTTTCAGCTACACTCAGTGTTAAAATAAATTAAACAACAAAAATATTGGTGATTAAATTTACACATGGATCCGTTTGGTAAATAACTCAAAATATGAGTAATCATAGCTAAATTAAACCACTAGCTAACATTAAAGCAAACAATTAAATACAGATTTTTTTTAATTGAACAAAACAATAAAGGCTAGGTAAACTTTCCTTTTTTTTTAATCTCCCACAGAAAACATTGATGGAACAGAGAGAAACCCATAAAAATCATGGCTACAGCATAACTCACAGCCAGCACTCACCTAAACTTAAACAAATGTAAAAACTGGGCATTCAGGAAGTGGGAAAACCTAATTTATTTAAAGCTACAAGCTTTTTATAGCTACTTCTAGTGTGAAATTATTGTAAATCAATTGCTATAATACTGTTTTATGTCACTTTTGTCTCATCAAACTTACTGTATGGTCAAATACTATTTTATTTCTCACTTATTCTGTTTTGCAGGTGGAAATGTGTGCAGTTAGCAAAACCCACCTCGCTGTAGCATCTTTGCACTTGGATTTAAAAGCCCTGTCAAAAATTATATATTTTCTGTAATTCAGATTTAAAACTGAACCAATACTGGAACAAAATATTTTCCGTTTTATGTTTAAAGGCCATATTCTATCATATGTTGGTGCCAGAAAACCTAGAATCTCACCACAGTGCAAAATCCTTGTTTTATACAAAAATCTGATTGTATTGTTGTCAACAAAAACTTTTTTAATGTTATTCTAATTCAGTCAGGTTGTGATGAAAACAAAAAACAAGACAAAATCAGAATTTCTAAACTTTTCTTCAGCATTTTTTGACCAACAGACATAGAAGGGTAACCGCCATGTTGGCTTCAGTGCGTCCTCCATATTGTGAGTGGCACGGTCTCCTTGATAATTATTAGAACTATGTGTGCAAACTGAACGTTTGAAATAAAATTGTTGAAATTTATTTCAGCAAAATTACAAATTGTTTTACACACAATGAAACACTCAATTAATATTACTGGAAAAAATATCTATAAATCAGAATAAACTTAACCCCCAAGAAACACAAAATGCACTTAGATCTATATTAATTTACCTCTTAAAACATGACAAACCACTTAATTATTTAGTTTGTCGTAACAACCAAACTGTATCTATTTTGTTTCTCCAGAAATATAGGGTCGCTGTAAAATCTTTCAAGTCTTTCAAAATGCCACTCACAATATGTCTTTTACAGACACTTCCTGCAGAATGCAGGAAGTGGGGCCGAACTTTGTGTCTCACCTGAGAGGACAGAAGACGGACAGGTGAGGACAGAAGACTGTGGATAAAACCATGTCTATCGTTTTATCTACAATAATTAGCTGCAAGACCAAGCAGCTTTTTCTCCCCAGTGTCTGAGCTAAATGACGTAATGAGACAGAGTCTGAATGAGGCGACAAACGGTAAAGAAATAAAATATTACCATCCTGAGCTACCAGCCCAAACCCAACTAGAAATGAAAATATGTAAAAAATAATCAAACTGGAAAGGAAAACCATTTTCTGCTCATTTCTGAAGGTTTTGTAAAGCTGTTTATCTTTTGCTTATCAAACCACATCTTTATTTTTTGGAATGAAACACCAGTAAGAACTTTAAACCAAAGTTACACATGTAAACACATCAAGACTTTTCTTTCTTTTTTTAGAACAAATAAGGTGACTGAGTGAACAAACATTGGCACTTTTTCCAAAACTAACTTCTGTAAAATATTTAAAAGCTTTCCTTTAATCAGTCTGACTTCTATTCACACAACCCCTGTTGTCATCAAATTGTGTATTCCAGCTTTTCACCTCTGTTTCTTTTCATATCATCATATAGTTTCTCCTTAATCCACAAGTTTCTGACAAGTAAGAAAAGGGAGTTGGTTTAAAATCATGGTAGTTCAGGCAGTTTGCACTGATCACACGCAGCTCTCCCATGTAAACTCATATTAGGTATTTATATTCTTAAACATGGCAGGTTTTTCTGAGTCTGTTTGCTGTCTTTCTGGCAGTCAAGATTCCTTTAAGAAAAAAAAAGAAACCCAGAGCCTGCTTTCACTTTTATCCCCCACTGAATCCAAATTAATCAGGTTTGGCCTTTTTTCTGTACCTAGTCCAGCAGGAGCATCACTCGGTCCATCCGGCTTCACATCCTCCCACACAAGTCCATGGAAATTTACAAGATGCTTCTGGCCCCGGCCTCAGGAGGCTTTCTCTTTGTGACTGTGGGTCTCTGCAGCCTCCAGGGGCTTCAGGCCTGCATCCTGGGAGCAGCTTTTCTGCTGCTCTTTGAGGCGCAGATGTCTGGGTTTGACCGGCAGCGCTACAGCCAGGAGGATGCACATGATGTGGAGGCTGAAGTACCACGATCTGCAGGAAGGAAGAAATAGGGAATATGGACCTCAGTTGCATTCTGGAAATAAGGTTCCATTCGAACCTGATTGTCAAAGTACAAAATTAAATGTACAACCAGAGAAATGAAAGAGATGGCTGACCTGTAGAACTTTATGGACGGGCCCACAGACAGCAGGACAAAAGGCACCACCGTGTAGCAGATGGCGATCTGAGTGGCTGCCCACGTGATGACATCATAGAACAGTTTGTGGGCCGCAGAATGCAGGAAGTGGGGCCGAACTTTGTGTCTCACCTGAGAGGACAGAAGACGGACAGGTGAGGACAGAAGACGGACAGGTGAGGACAGATCATTACTCAGCCACAGGACTGATAGAGTATTAATAACAAAGAACAATAATGTATTAATATTAGCTTAATAACTTTTACTCTGGTTTTTACATTTACAAGATTCATCTACACCCAATCCATCCATCCATCCATCCATCCATCCATCCATCCATCCATCCATCCATCCATCCATCCATCCATCCATCCATCCATCATCTCACCGCTCTGGCTGCCAGCGTGACAACGATGCCGGTCAGGAAGGTTAGGTAGTATCCTGGATAGGCGCCGTGCCACATGGCGGACAGGATGAACGTGGCTGCTGTTGGGTGGTACGGACATCGCTCGTAACAAACCCTGTTTTCCAACAGATAAAGATCACAATATGGTTACACAAAATGTGTCCTTTTACTGGCATGAACAGCTGTGGATCTCCAGACAGACCTTTTGAGCCATTGGACCGTCTGAATGTTCCAGTTGTCAAGAAAAACTTTGAAACTGGTGGCAAGCTGGAAAACACAAAGTCTAATTAGTCCAGCTGCCAACCTGTAATGTTAAAACACAATAAGGACATGTTCTCTCCTAACCTCAATGTTGAGTATCCTCAGGTTGGAGATCAGGTCCCAGCGGGGGGCGCCGTTACTGTCATAGCCATTAAAACCAAAGCCGGCAGCATTGTTGATGGCATCCGCTGTTAGGTGAGAGTCTCAGGTGAAATATGAGCAAACAGTCCAAAAGAATAAAGAAGTTTGGGAAATATGAACACAGCCACCCACCGAGTGTCCAGACAAAGTAATACTTGGGTCGTGTGGTTAGCATGGAGAGGTACAGGTAGACCACCTGGGCATAGAACGGTGTGTTGGCAATGAAGTCGTCCTCGATGTTTCGCTCCACTGGAAATACTTTACACACCGACAGGAAGACCAGCAGGCAGAAGAAGGAGGTGGCCACTTTACGAACCACCTCCATCTGAGGAGAGACACATTTGTTCTGGTTTAGTTTCTGCTTGTAGACAGGAAGATACTTTTGTCCTCATTGTGTCTCCAAGAAGAAACTTCCATCGCTTCCTGGTTGGAGCAGCAGTAAACCTTCATGTTGAGCAGTAAATTTCTAACTGAATCTCTACATTATGGCCTTTTTGAGTTGTTTCATACACAAACCTCCAAATCAAGACATCATGAAATCAAGAAACAACAATCACTGACTGTTCTCAAGCCAGACAGTCTTTGTTGGATCTCTACATCAAGATAATTCAAGCAATGTGGTCCAACTGCCAAAGAACCAGCCGAGTGCAACAGGCTCTTGAGATTCTTTCACATCTGAAGAATAACAACTGCTGCCAGACGCTGGTGGCGACAAAGATCTGCATCGTTAAGGATGTTGTCCCACCTGATAGTCCAGTGGATTCTATTCGACTGGGGACCAAAACTGCAACATTTGTTCCATTTTCCTCTGGTGCAGTTTGCTTTCACACTGCACTATGTCAAACCAACCAAACCCTTTGAGCAACCTGTTTCTCCTCTTGCCTTTGGGGGCGCTGCACCAAGAACCACTGAAGGAAATGACACAAAAACCTTGGAAGACACTGAGCGCAGCTGTGAGATGTTAGCAGTTGGAGGATTTTTCTTTGGTCTTTGGGAAAAAACCAGAAGCCATTTCTTCTGCTAGCTCTACACTCCCTCTTTTGTTTTTGTTGTACTTACCCAGAATGCCCTGCACTATTGTCAGCTTGCTGCTTTTAGATTAGAGGTTTTAGGTAGAGATTAATCATTATTTAAGACTGTTTAAGCCATAAGATTGATTACGTCTGGGGTGTGATTGCTACAGAGCTAAACCAGTCAGGTGACCTACGTTTGGCGATGGCTCGCCTTGACCCAGTCTGGTCTTGGATTTGTCGGCCTCTTGTTCTCGGTGGCGATACGGTTTCCCCTCGATGAAGGCAATGTAGTCGTTGTATGAGCAGGTTGGACCAGCCAGAATCCCCATGAAGTTACAGTTGTAGCTGAAATACTCGAGAAGGCTCGGCATTCGCCTAAAGAAACACACAAACACATAGGAGCTCAAACTTCCAGAGGGAAACTACTTTAAACCCAACTTTAAATATTAAAAACAATGGATAAAACCTTATGGCTAAAATCTTCTGTCCTGCGGTCAGATGTTCTTCCTTCCGAGCCATTCCTACCAAAACAAGAGAGACCTTTAACACCTGAGTCCCAGTCGTCCCTGTGCTGTGTAACTACAGCAGCAGCAGCTCACCATCATGGATCTCAAAGGCCAGGCTTGTGATCTTCTGAGTTATCACCATCATGGGACTGGAAAAGGAAGCAAGGGAGCAGGTCAAACATCACTGATCATAGCTCCAGGCTTTTTAACCAACATGACAAACAGGAGGAGTTTTACCCTGTGAAGTCAGCAGAGTACATGCCGTAGTCAAAGACGTAGACTCGAGTGATCTGGCACAGACTCAGGTAGCTGAGAGCCACCACGAGGCAATACCTGCAACCAAAAGAGAGTCAGACCAACAACAACTCACTGATCTCAGGTCAGTTAGTCTGTCTGTTAGAGAGACTTCAGGAAGACTTCCCAACCTGCTTCTTCTGAGGTGACCACAGTTTCAGCTCTTAAACTAAATATGTAGTAACGACTTTAAAGGATGCATTTGGTTTCTTCTTCTCAAGTATCTCCAAAATATCTCCTGCCTGGATCATTGGAGTCATGACCTAAAGAATGAGATTCTGGATGCAAACACCTGAAAATAGTTCCTAGGTAGAGTGACAAGGCTTGACTATAAGGACAGGGTAGAGTTAGAGTAAAGAGACTGAGTGAAGGCACCCAGATACTCTGGCATATTCTATGAGCCATGTGGACTCTGTATGTACAGATGAGATTTCACAGTAAAGCGTATAGATTGCCTACATTTCTTGTGACAAATTCCTGCATTTCCCACAATCCAAATGGATACTAGCAAGTTTGGTGGGCTAATTGGGAACCTAGTCCTACTTCTGATTGACCAGGACAGCCACCGCACATCAGTCAGTGCAGCACAGAGAGTGGTGGTCACTCTATGCATCCTTTAGGCTGGTTGCGCCCACTTGCTGCCTTATTTTGGTATCGTCCCATCTCCTGCTGAGGGTCTGCTACGCGACACCAAGTGTCTGACACTCACTGATCGTTGAGTCTACTTGAGTACATGTGGATGTCCGTGGAGTACTCAAGTACTCAGTGTACTCCTCCAAACTGGACTCAACTGAGGTGGATGATCCGATCAGGATACCTTCTGGATGGCTTTATCTGGGGGTTCTCCACAGGAAACCCTCCACACACCCAGAACACACTGGAGGGAACCTACACAACCTCTATAGCTTGAAAACACCTTAAGATCTTTGAGGAGGAAGTGGATGGGATGGTCTTTACTTGAATGGCACTTTATTAAGTCCAGAGGATTTCATTCACTCATTCACGCACACATTTACACACTGATGGTGGCAAACCACCGAGTCTGGGTGTATTTGACCCCTCAGACCACCAAGGCGGGTGAAGTGTCTTCACCTGGGACACAACGACGGAGACAGATGGAGTGGGGATCATACCGGCATCCCACCAACTGCAGATCGAAGTCCTACCACAGTCGACACCATTGTCCCAAGAAGAATGTTGGGTTTCATTCCTGAACTGTTGACGATTGGAAGAAGGATACTGATTCCACCCATCCAGTTATCTAAGATGTGATTTTGGTGGCAACCACAGTAGAGATCCCTAGACTTTCTTTCTTTCAGCTGTACAGGAACTGTACTCAGCTGCCTGTTTAGGGTCAAAAGATGGGTTCTTCAAGGTGCAACAAACCTACTAGTGAGACCTAACCCTTTACTGGATATGAAGGTCTGTCCTCAGTCCTCGACTTATAGGGACTTTTCTGAAACAAGTCCCCATGAATGAATCCCTTTAGTGTCTCCTGGACCAGATAAAAGAGCTTTATAAGTTCAGACCATTCACCATATCGCCGTCTGATATGAGGAAGCGGTGACTCTACTCTGGGCTCCTCCCTATGTTTGAGTCCAGCCTCCTGTACTGGAGCTTTAGCTGCTTGAATTTATTATCTAATTTATTTCTTAGACTTCCTGATGTAAAACTGATACTCTTCAGTACTGAGTTTTAATCTTCAGTATGTGTGAGTTCTAAATTAGTTTTGACCATAACATAATCCACTTATTAGCAGCCTGTCTGGAGAAAGCACTCCACTAGTTAATTTACACAAGGAGCAGGAAGTTGTTTTCTACATGAGCTCTAAAGAATAAAACTGATGATTTGAGTTTAATGGATCAAGCAGATTAATTTCACAGCTGCTGCTTCCTCTGACAGTTTTAATGTCTCTATAACGACGCCGTTATTTAGGGAGTCCATGATGCTCACTTGTGCATGTGCTCGACTCCGGTCAGGATCATGATGCCGTAGGTGAGTCCGCTCTGAAGCAGGAAGTGAAGCGCATACCTGCAGAAAGGAGGAGCAGAGAGTCAAAGAGAAACTGATGACTCTTCTTTAAAGATGTGAACAATAACAATAATCAAACATTTAGCAATCATTGTGCCTGCCTTGAGTATAACTCCTGTCTCAACCCGTCGTTGATCACAGTGTGTCGGCTTCTGCTTTGGTAGCATCATGCTATGGGCTAACTGAAATAAGGTTGGACATTTTCCTCAGTTCTATGTTCTGTTCTTCACTTTGAGATCATTTTAGCCTTGAGACTCTGTGCTTTATCATTCAGGAAAACCAGAAACCAAAAGTGTGTCTGGATTGTTGGAAAAAGTTGATTCTGGAGGACATTTTGATCTCCATGGAAGAGTTTTTAGGATTGGAAAACTAAGGATTTAGTTAGCAATCTAAACATTTTATTAGCTTTGAGCCAGCTAGCTTTGTCAAATATGTAGTTGACAAACAAAATATTCAGCTAGCTCAGAGCTAAATATTGACCTAATATGCAAATTCAGTTGTGGATACGTGGAAGTGGACTATCAAAATAAAAGCTGGACCTTCAGGACTTCTACATGAACTTCTGCTGGTGAGTCAATGCCCCACTGAGGCTGCAGGTCCATTGGTTTGAGCCTTTAAAACGGCTCATCTTTGGTTTAAGCTGAAATGTTGGGAAAAAGAGGAAAAGAAATAATAAAGAGGTGACTTTCAAAGTTTATGTTTGACAGTCCACTTCCAGTTATTGGCAAGTAAATCTGCATATTTCCTGATTAATTACGTCTGAGCTAAATATTTAGCTTCAAATTTATTTAGCTAGTTTACTAAATATTTAGCATAAAGCTAAACATTTAGTTAGCTAACAAAATATTCTCTTTGGCTAATTTGTCAAATAACCAAATTATTGCTGTTAATATTAATACAAACAGCAGCCAACAAAGGCCGTATGGCAGTTTGCAATGTTTCTTCTCCAAATGTCCCAAATAATCAGAATTTATCAGGAAAATAAATTTCTTATGCCAACGTTTCAGCCACTTTTCACCTCGAGGTGATCCAGAAATTTGTTCTTTCCACTGAAACATATTGATCAGTTTGGCAAAAACAAGCTAAAACTGGGAAGCAGGAAGGTTTTCCAGCCGTCGCCTCACCAGCCGAAGCAGAACAGGGCGAAGTAGAGCCCCAGCACAGTCGCCACCACATGTCTAATGAAAGGACTGGTTTTACTGGGATGGAGGAAGAGACGAAACCAGAAGGCTGAGATCAGAGCGCAGAGCTGACACACCACGAAGTTGACCTGCAGACGGAGCAGAGGGAAAAGTGGCGTCAGAGTCAGGAAGGAGGAGGAGCTCACACACATCATCTCAGTTTCCCGTTAACACATCAGTGTCACTAGATTACATTAAAGTCTTAGAAAACCTTTTAAATGCAGCAGAGTCAAATTCATCTCCTGTTTCTCCAAACCAACAGGGAGCAAGCCGACCTGCGAGACCTTCAGCTACGCCTCACGCCTTCATGTTAAAGCAGAGCTGTGGTTGTTTTTTCTGCTGTTCTGGGTGAAGTTCTGGTCCTTCCTGTCCGCCCAGCAGGATGCTGACCGCGGCGGGTCAGACGAGGTTTGTTCAGCTGCTCAGATGGTTCTCATCAGCAGCAGCCCGGTGAAGCCGGGTCAGGACAAGCATGTGAGTCGCTCAGACGGCCCACATGGTGTGAAACCTTTCAGTTCGCCGAACAGTGACAGATTTATCTCAACAATAAGAGGAGTACGAACTGATCTACCGTCAGAATCAGGAAGTAAACTTATTCATATCATCAGGTTTTACAGGCCAAAAACCAGAAATGAAAATGCAAACAATAAAACAACAACCAGGTGGAATAAATGAGCCTTTTGCTGGAGTGGCCTAGTCAAAGTTTGGATTTTAATCTGATGGAGATGCTATAAACTGGGTGTTTATACTAGGAAGCCCTCCAATGGGTCTGAATTAAATCAATTCAGCAGAGTGGGTCAGTGTTGTGATGCTAAAGGCTAATTAGCAGATCTCATGAACACTTGATGGTGGAACCAACAAATAAATCAGATAAATCGGACCAGAGCTCCAGAGTCAGATTTATTCAGGCTTTCATGGAAGTGTGAGGAATTTTAAAACTTTGTGTTTTGATTAATGAGACTCGAGTCGCCTGGTTCCTGTCTGGACAGATGCATCAACACGGGTCAGACTCGGTTTTACAGAGATTATTCTGAGGTGTCAGGAAGATTACATGGTGGGTCCATCGCCATGGCGCCCATCATTATGAGATAGGACGGGCTGGACACCATGCAGGAGAGAGAGAGAGTGTGTGTGTGTGTGTGTGTGAGAGTATCTGGTGAATGTAGCCCGGCGTTATCTGCTGAGTGACCTTCACTGCCACAGACATGAACATTTCTCTGCAGAGCCGATCCAGTTCTGACAGCGCAGATAAGTATTCACACCCCTCTAGTCCATCCATCCGTCCGTCCGTCCGTCCGTCCGTCCG
>NW_006800588.1:114538-139389 GCF_000485575.1 Poecilia formosa | reverse complement strand
CCAAATCTCACGTCCAGCTGCAGGTTTGTGTTTCTGCTGATGATGAGGAGCATCTCCATCCCATGTAGTCTTGTATTTCCAGAAAGTGATCTCACTGAGCATCTGATCTGTCTGTAATCTGAGACCAAGTGTCATAAATAATAGAAAGTGTGTAAACTGAGCGATTACTCATCCAACACTAAACTCCGACCAGCAGCGGCTGGACGGAGACATTCGGTCTGGAGAAACGAAGATCCTCTTTCCTTTCTTTAGGAAGTTTAAACTGGGAGAAAAGATCCGGAAGTAGAAATCTAATCACAGAGTATTTCTGTTTGATGGTCTGAAGCAACATGTCAGGGCGGAACGATATCAGCAGTAGGCGTGTCATAACGAGCAATAAATCAATAAATCAATTACTGACACGATAAATTAAAATGAGTTCAATAATTTCCATTAGCAAAGATAAAAGCTTCCAGTCTGGAGCTTTTGGCTCAGATAAAGGACAGTTATGTTTACAGAGACTTCATTTCATCTGTTGTTTCTGTTTCGTTTATTTATTTTGGATATTTAAAATGTTCCAGTTCCAGTGTTAAACATTTATTAGAATTTAAGGTTTATTGATCTTTGAGAATGAGTTCTTGCATTATTATACCATTACCATTAGGTTACTGGAAAACAGTCTAAAACAAAACCAAGTTTATCTCAGCACTTTGTGGTACTACTGTCATAATGAAAACAGTGACGATAGGAACTAATAAATACTTCATTTTTATGTGTGACTGAGAGCAAAACATTCCCATTTGTAATGTGTTTCTAAAAGAATCATGTAGAGATATTTGTATCACTAAGCTGCACATTGTAACTTTTATTTTCATATTTTTCATATGTATTGATGTTTTTATTTAACAAACAGTGAATAAAATAGGAAAACTAAGAATCCCAACAACAAGGAAAGTTTTAAACATCATTAATTGGAATTGATCATGACATTAATACATCAAAATGTAAAATAAATCCCCATTTCTAGTCATAAGGCAGAGCATCAAACCTGTGGTGGTCAGTAAGAGCTGAGGGACTGAAACCAAAAAACAACGTTGCAAATCAAACTTCAGTTCATCTGATCAACTTGTAAACATTTTCATGAAACATTTTTCATGAGTTTCTTCCCTGAATTATATTTCTAACAGGTGAGGCGGACAGATCTTGGTTGGCCATCTGGACGTCCAGGTCTCGGTATCACCACCTAGAGACCTTCTGACCTCCAGCAGCAGCACCGACCACCTGATCCACCTGCATCCAGACAGCTGGCTCTCAGCCAATCAGAGCGCAGCGTCGTCTACCTGTTACACGCCGAGTATCACCTGTTAGTCTGGAGGCTCAAAGCTCTTCAGGAAGTTTTTATCTTCTGTCAGTGTGTTGATGTTTCTCAGCTTTAACAGAATATTAACCTTTGACCTTTAGCTTAGCACATTCAGACTCAACATTACCACATAGTCAATCTGCTAATCCATAAATGACTTTTTCTTGACATTTTATCACCATAACAACAGAAATATTTTTGCTCTCCTATATTTTGAATCAAATTAATTTATAATTTGAGACAAAAATAACCAATAATGATTTCATAACTTGAAGGTTGAGTCTTTGGCATCGTTTTTCAGGAAGTTTGACCTTCAATGCTTTGATGAGTTTATTTCATTTGGGAGAGTTTTTAAATATGAATACTTGCTAATGATAAGCCAGTGGCATCTGAATTTCTTCAGCCTACTTCATGCTGTCATGCAGGTCCTATTAGAGTGACTTTGTGATGAAGACGTATTTAGAACTGTCCCTAATTCATCAACTTTGATAAAACAAACAAAAAGAACCCTAGTTTCCATCTGAATAAACATAATCCCAGAGCATGATACTACCACTACCATGGTTTTACTAATGTCACTGCGTTGTTTTTGTCCCTAAAGGACCCAAACGTTCAGATTTATGTCCCAGACACATTCTCCAATGACAATCAGGGGGATTTTCGGCAGGTTTGAATGTTTCCCATCAGAGGAGAATCCATGGAGACAACAGCAGATTATTGACACCCAACACAGCCAGAAATTACTGCAGCTTTTCAGCATTACCACAAGGCTCCTAGCAGCCTCTCTGTTCAGTTTCTACACACAGTGGACCACGCCTGTTCAGGGGTTTTTCTCCATATTGTTCGTAAATCAGTTCTAAAACAAAACAAAGGAAAATGCTCAGTGGAGAGCTGAGATGCCTAGCTTAGATGCTAACTGCTAGTGACTGGTGTTTACAAAGCAGCCAATCCAGAAGCCCTATTCTTTTCCTTGGGTGCTGATTGGCCTGACCAGCAGAAATAAGGAAGACTGTGGATGCTAGTTTCTGTGGTAGCACTAATGCTGTTTACACTGAGTGTATTGATGCACATTAAGGTATTTTTACTGTTTGAACTGTAAAAATAAGCAGTTAGAGGCATTTTAGAGGAGGTCTCAACTATTTGTGGATTCTAGCTATTTGGAACAGTTGTACTAAAAAATCCCTGCAAATTCCAGGCTGATTAAACTGTCTTTAACCTTCTCCTGACTGGTACCTTGGATCTGATCCTTTGTAAACTCTCTACAAACGATAGCTTTACTAAATTATCCTACCAGGACATCTGAACTTTATTTATTGTTAATTATAATTCATATGAGTGTGTCTCAAACAAAATGGTGTGCAGCAGTTTGTTAATCCGTTAATAGTTTCTCCCTGTGCTTGTTTCAGCTGAATTCTGGGTATTTTATGACACATTAAAGGCGGAAAATGTTGGAAAATTAGAGATTAACTGTAAATAGACCCCATATGTAAATGATATATACCTGAATTTGGGAACCAGAGGAGGATATCTGAACAAGTCAACACTAGTTCCTGCTGGTCTGGGGCTCCACAGTTGGAGGAATGATTGAATCACCTGATAACTGATTCTGTTATTGATGAGCCCTTCATCCTGGTTGGACTCTAAGCTCCTCCTCATCGTTTTATTTGGTATAAATGATCTGGATTTGCAGATGTTTTGGTGGTTGGAGCCTCTGCTCTGCTCCATAAACCTGCTGCAGACCCAGGCTCATAGATCCCTGTTTATTTCCACCACAAAGAGGCGCATCTTCTGCTCAGACCTGATCATTGTTACAAAACACATTCTCCTCCCACAGCTGGACTCTGAGAGGCCTCCGTCCAGCCAGGACTCACCTACCGCCTCGCCGCCCTGTTCAGGCATCTTTTGTTCGGAAGAGGCGCCTGTTGGAGACACGATCCCCGCCTCGGAGCTGCGGCGCGGCGTCCGCCAGGCTCCGAGGCACGGCCCCCGGGATGATGCATGGAGAAAGAGCCCAGTCCGGGTCCTACCTGATCCAGCGGCAGGTTGGTCATCTCGCTGACCGGCTGCAGGAGGCTGGAGCCGGTGCAGGCCGTGGTTCGGGTGCTTTCGTCGGCCATGGCTCCGGCTGCGCTGCTTGGGGTTCCGGCTGCAGCAGCTCCGTGATCCACCGGGAGGCTGCTCTGTTAGTCTGCCTGAGCGTCGTCCTCTTCTTCCTGCTCCTCCTCCTCCTCACCCTGTCTGGCTGCTCCCCCTCCTCCCTCTGAGACCCTCTTTCTCCCTCGTCACCCAGATCTTTACTTTCTCCTCCATCTGTATCCCTCACACCTTCCCTTTTCACCCATCACCTCTCAGTATAAACTTATTCTATTATTTCTCCTGACTCAGTTACTGAAATACCAGAAATTACTGAGAAAAAAACATCAGCATTTATTTATTTATTTATTTATTTATTTATTTATTTATTTATTGTTTGTTTGTTTGTTTGCTTTAATTAAAATTTATGTATTTTTTATTTGAATAGTTTTTCTTAATGTTCTAATATTTTTTTTTATAATATTCTATTTTAATATTTTTCCGTATATGTCCATGTTATTATTTATAGCTTTTTTAAGCAGACCGAAAATTGCATATAAAACATAACGTGTTTCTAAAATTACTATCAAATTTTAATAATTATAGAGAAAAAAGATGGAAGGAAGGAAGGGAGGAAGGAAAGGAGGAAGGAAGGAACAAAGAATTGGAATGCAGTTTGTAAAACTATTTTTATGCCAAAAGAAACAAACAATGGTAATACAAAGAATGTTTTTATGGCCTATTTTTATTTGTCTTTAATTTTGTTTAACATTTTTTATTCTTATTTTACGTTTATTTTCTATTTAATCACATCTACAGTTATTAGTACATCCTATTTAGTTTATAGAATAACTTTTATATTTGAATATGTTTGTGATGAAGCTGGTGCACATTAATTAAAGTATTTTTATACTAAAAATGAAAAGAACAAAAAATAATTTTTCATTGTAATTATAATTTTCAAGTCAATTTAATTGGACGTTTAATTTGTTTAATTTATTATTTTTAATATCCATTTAATAACACTTAAAATTTCATAAACAACCTTTTGTATCCATTGTAAACAGGTTTGGTGGTAAAACGGGTATACACGGTATCGTCCAGCAGGTGGCGGTAAACACCGGAAGAAGCATCATCAGGAGCACTTCCGTATAGTTTGTTTTGGTCTGTTGTCCTGACAGCAGCGGCTAGCTTAGATCCAGGTGAACATGTCGGCTGCTGAAGATGATACCGAGCTGCGCGACCTGCTGATCCAGAACCTGGAGAACAGCGGAGTTCTCAACAAACTGAAGGTCAGAAATCAGAACCGGAAACAGAACCAAGAAGCCTCCGGTTAGCGGCTTCAGCTTAGCGGCTAGCATCGAGTTGCTAATCTACTGATGAGCCAGTTTAACCAGTTTAACTTTGAAGAAACAGTCTTAGCTACCTGTTGGTTAAAGCCGATGACTATATAGCAAATTTTATATTATTTTATTGTAGTATTTTACATAAAAACAGAAATAAGAATTTAATATTTCCAAAAATATGTAATTAACATAAGATATTTTAGTTATTTTGAGGTCAGACCGAACCAGCACTGGTAGAATGATTTATGCGACCCATTTAGTACAGCCTGACTTGGAACAGTTCATACTGAACAAGAACTAGTTATGAATTCAGTTCAGACAGGCTGAAATGAATTGATTCAACTCCATTAAATAATCCTATATTATCCCAAAGGAAATGAAGTGTTGTTACAGCTCATTAATATGAGTTATGTTGTCATAAATAAATATAATAATTAAAAAAAAAACTCCATTGCCTCGTTTCCACTAAGCGGTATGCTGAATCATAAACTTAAAGAGTTATGGATGGTGTTGCTGTGGGCAGAAAGGATCTCCAGTTGCAGTCAGTCATGCAACAAAGCTGAGGAGGCCTCTGACTGAAGATGGCTGCTGTATGACGGGACGGCAGTGACATGCTAACCGCTCCATATGCAGCAAGCTTACCACCTAAATATTTTAAACTTGGCTCACAGCCCCAACTTGAAGTAGTTCTTGTAAATTTATCATAATTTCTCTGAAATAACACATGTATATAGGTCATTATGTAATTTACAAATAAGCATATGAATTATGCCATTACTAAAATATGTTTTATTCTCTCTTCTAATACTTTCATCAGCAGCAGAGAACACATTGGCTGGTTGTAACATTTGGCAGAATTTATTTCTGTTTTGCCCTTTAAACTTTTAACCAAACCTACAGCTATGGAGAAGAACAGCCAAAAACTTAAAGCTGAATTTATCTTGAAGAAAATTACTCACTTATTGCACTTTTGTTTTTAATAAATCTACAGCTGTGATGTCAAAATGGATTCAGGCTGCCTTTACTTTATCTTAGCAGGAATTCATTGATCTGAACATTTGGGCCAATATTGATATTAATGTTGCTTTTTCAGCCGATGTTATACATTATTGTAGTTTTCCTACCATTTCAACGCTGTGAACAAATGACCAGATTGTGATGCTGCATCACTGTCACATGACCAACCTCCTGATGAAACACAAACAGCAGCAAAATGGAAACAATCACAAGTTGAAATCTAAATTATTAGGAAATTATCCTCTAGTTGTGTTACCAATGGTTATTTTCCAATAAAATGTGTGTGTTTTTCCTGACAGGCGGAGATGAGGGCAGCTGTTTTTCTGGCCATGGAGGACCAGGACAGACTGGAGGTGAGGCTTCTTGTGGTTTGATCCACAGTTTGTGTTTTTATCAGCTGATGTTCACCTTTGTCATGTTTCTCTCAGAACAAAACTCCCCTCATCAATGAAAACCTGAAGAAATGCCTCAACACTAAAGATGGTGAGTTCAGGGTCTCTCTGGAAAGCAGATTTATTTTCCCCTCAGGTAAAGATTTATCAGATTTTTAAGACAGTCTGGGCAGGAGGAAGGAAAATCTGAAGAAATTATGGATGGATCGTGTTTGCTGTTGCAGTTGTTGACCACCAGGAGGCACTGTTGCATCATCAGACAGCAGTTTGCTTCAGACCTTTAAGTTTCTGGATTATTTCTCAGATCTGTGTGATGAGCTGTTCTGCTGTGGTTCTGGTTCTGGTTCTGAACCCGTGTGTGTCCCCCAGGACACCTGGTGGCCAGTCTCATCATGGACTTCCTGCAGGTGTTCAACCTGGACTTCAGCCTCGCTGTGTTCCAGCCGGAGATCAACTTGGTGAGTCCTGCAGCGCTCCTGCAGGGTGCCGAAGCTGTTAGCGCGTCTTGCTAGCAGCTGCGACTCAGAGCGTCTCCTCTGTGGTCTGTGGTTGTGAACGCTGGATCCCACAGAGAACTCAGCCCGGTTCCTGCTGCCTGAAAATGAAACTCTGAGTCTGAACCAGCCAGCAGGAGAACTGCCTCACATGTGCAGAGTTTCACATCATTTCTAACTGGACTGACTGGGGATCAGTCTGGTTTTCCACACTACGTTTTAAAGAGGCAGTATTATGTGTTTTCCATGCACAAAATGCCATTTTGTAACACAATCAAGTAACTATGTTACCTTCAGTTGTTCTGAAAATGCTACATGCATGAAAAGTAACTTGAAATAACTTTTACTTAGATATTTAACGCCTTGAAATTGGGCCTGTGTCTCTTTAAAAACTCCTGCTCTGTCTGAAGCTCTGCCTCCTGGACGTCATCCCAACATGGCTCCTCTTTAACCCTTTAACGTTTTTCCAGCGTTGCTCTGAGCAGCAGCTCCGATAATGAGCTCAGCAGCTCCACCAGCTGTTTGCTAATTGCTGCTGGCTAGTCTGAAGGAGCTGAGTGGGCAGGAGCTGGGTCCATTCATTCTGACTGATCTGAACCTGGAGGGGTTTCTTGTGGTTTTAAGTGTTTGACCTTTGACCCCTCTGCAGCTGAACGGTCTGGACAGCCGGGACCTGGTCTGCAGGGAGCTGGGCGTGTCAGATTCGGAGCTGAACCAGAACGCCCCGGTTCTCCTGGAGCTGGTCCGCAGGGCCCGGCGGAGCAGCGATCTGCCCATCCGCTCTGAGGTGAGATCCGGTCCGGGTTCTGATCCGACCCGATGCAGCGAAGACTCACCTGACTCATGTCTCTGTTTGTGTTGTCAGGGAGACAGGAGTGGACACGTCGTCAAGGTGAGCTGAAGGTCGGATTCTGTGATTCAGAACCAAATCGAATCATTTGGGCCCAAAGGAAGTAATCTGTTCTAGATCCTAAAGAAACAAAGAAGGTTCTGGAAACCAATCAGAGAAAAGATTAAGATATAGATGATTATAAATTAATGGCGTTCTGTGAAGTTTAACATTTAAATAAAAGTTAAATGTTCTTGTTCCATCGGCTCCTTTTGTTTCCTCGGCAGGATCTCTCTCAGAAACAGATCAGTCACGCTCGGAAGACGTTTGACTCTCACGATAAGGTCAGTGCCCCAGTTTAACGTCGGCTTTTTACGACCAATCGCTGACGGCGGTCTCACCTGCACTCTGTGCTGCCACCTGCAGGATCAGAGCGGCTCAGTCAGGAAGGAAGACCTGAAGTTGGTCTTCACAGATCTGCTGCCCAGCCTCAACAAGTAGGATCCATGTCCTAACTGGTTTCACTGGTCAGATTCCAGTCAGCGAGCCGCTAATCTGATGGCTCATCTGTGTTCCCTGTTGCAGGAGCATGCTGGAGAGGTTCGTCGACGAAGAGCTCAGAGCTGCAGACAGCAGTGAGTCTTTGTTTTCAAGCAGAAGCTAATGCTAAAGTGTTGGTTACACCAACATGATAATTAGCAGAAGCTAATGCTAAAGTGTTGGTTACACCAACATGATAATTAGCAGAAGCTAATGCTAAAGTGTTGGTTACACCAACATGATGCTCAGAGGAAGCTAATGCTAAAGCGCTACACCAACATGATAATTAGCAGAAGCTAATGCTAAAGCGCTAAATTCAGCCATGTTGATAGTTACCCCACATCAGTGACATGTGTCACATGTGGTATTGTTATAAAGTAACATATTATTGTTGTTCTGTTTTCTGCAGAGGTCGACTTCCAGTCCTTCCTGTCAACATACAAAAGTCTCTTCGATCAGTGCAGGAGTGTGGTGAGAGGCTCACTCATCTGAAGGATTTTCCTCAGTTCTTTCACTCGGGAGCCTCGTTTGGATTAAATCCAAACTATTTCTGCTCCTCATAAAAAGTTTTCTAAAAAGGAATCTAATCTAATGGACTCAGTTTTAGATGAAATGGGGAAAATCTGGTGGAAGTGTTTGCATCTTGTGGCTGCTCCAGGAAACCCAAACCGATCCGTTTGTCTGAACTGCTTGCAGGTCGTTTCGGACTCAGACGAGAGTCGGCATCAGACCCAGACTGCTGAAGACAAACCGGGCTCTCTGCCTGTCAGTAAGGTACAGAGCTCAAGTTTTATTTTTCCCTACAAGAATTCCCTCAGAGAAATGAACTGGTGTCCTGGGAATCAGAGAAAAATCAGAGAAAACAGAAAACATGGATTACAAGCTGGAAAAATCTGCTTCTGTGATGTGCGACCAAAATATAGGAAAACTTGGGACAGTATGGGAAATCCAAAAAATAGAGGCTTTTTTCTGCACTTCTGAAGTGAATCATTACTGAATGTGTATTATAAAGTGTATTATATTATTGGTTGGTGATGAATAATGGTGGTTGATGCTGTTGGATATCCAGGTCAGGCTGCTCTCTGCAGGGTTAAAGTCTAGAAAAATGTGACGCTTTCAAGGTTTGAATTAACATTTAAAATAAAACTTTTCACCTGTTTCTTCCTCCTTTTGTTCGTTTTGACATGAAATATGTGCAGGAACTCGCCTTATTTGACTGAAAGGAGACAAAGTCTCCAGTATTTTTGTCGTAAAATTTCATTCTTTTGATCCTTCGTAGTTCCAGTACTCTCCCAAGTTTTGGTTTTTATTCAGTAGAACAGTTTTATTTAGAAATGATTCTAGACTTTAGGTCGATAAATCAGCCCGCTGTTGGTCTCTGCGTGAGGCGCCCAGCATCCAGTCTGTCGGTCTGATGGCTGCTGTCCGTGTTGTGCACAGATCCCCAGGTTCAAAGGTCAGAGGAGCCAGACAGCAGCGAAGGTAAAAACAAGAGGGCAGCACTAACACCATCACTATGAACAGCACCTGAGCTCGCTAACCGGATCCCTGCTGCATCTAACTCACCATCACATCCACCGCCTCGTTTCCACTGCAGATCATCAAATAAGGCACCGAACCGCTCAGTGGAAACGAGGCGCGCGTTTCTTCACCGTCTTCACCGAGTGGCACAGACGGGTTTACTACAGAGCTGCTCTCATCCTGCTCTGCTCAGCTGTTTGTGTCCAAAGGTTCTGGTTAAATTGACTGGAAGAAGCTTCAGATTATTTTTCTGATCAAATCTCAGGCAGAAACAACATTTAACCGTAATCTGAACAGAGATTATATATATAAATGCATATTTTAAGAGTTTAGACACCAAATATTCATTAACCTGCATTAATGTGCACACTGGGAACCAGCTTAGTGCTACAGCAGAAGCTAATATCTAAAGTTTCTTACTTCTGCTCCTGCAGTTACAGCCAATCAGAGGTAAGACAAATACCTGGCGCCCCTGGTATGGCTGCTTTGCTAACGGCAGGTTTTTCAGGTTCCTGAGCTGCATTTTCTATTGAGTGTTGTAGATATACGCTAAAAAAAATCCAGAAATACAGAACCCTGAGTAGGAGCAGGTCCTCTGAACTGGACCTCAGTATTCATTTGAATTGGATTGTCCAAAACAAAAAAGAAAAAATGATAAAAACATCTGAGATGAACCAATTTCTAGACCATTTAACGGCAGAAAAATGTATTTCATGATTAATTCACACATCTAACAGTAATCAGCTGCATTTTTTAAAGGTTTGAGCTGAAGCTGGATCAGAACCGTGTTGTTTCAGGTTCTGCTGATGCAGAGAAAGCACTGATGCTCTGTAGCAAACCTTCTCATGTTGGGTTTCAGTCCTTGGCACCATTCTTTATGTAGGAACTCATTCTGTGTTTTAGACTTCTGGTTAGAAACTGTTGACGGTTCTGAACGGTTCTTAGAAATAACCCAGTTTTCCTTCACTGCCTGCTGATCTGCTTCCATCTTTATTATTTGCTCTTTTTTCCATGTCTGTAGCTACAGTTCAACCTGCGACTCTCTCACACTTGGTGGTTTTTGTAAATGTTTTAATGTTTGGAGGTTTTAGAGCAACGTATAGTTGCTGCTACAAAGCCCAATGAAACCCATCCAACACTGGAGTAATTGTTAATATTAATAATTACACCTGTAATGTTGTTGTTCAGGCCAGCACATAAAAACAGAGCACCAACTTTAAAAATACCAATCCAGCCATCAAACCAGAAGGGAAAGTTTGGGAGGTTGATTATGAACCTACGACACTCAAATGAATGGAAAACCTCTGAATCCCGGACAGGCCCCCATTTTTAATTTCTACATTAATAAAACCAACAACACAGTCTTCGGTTTCTGCATTGATCTAATGCTGGCATTAAATTTACTCAAGATCAACAAATCCCTGCATTTCTTCACATTAACGCGTAATTATGAGTTGATTATTAATTTTCTGCAAAAACTGTGAAAAATATTGGCTTCATGTGATTGATGGCTCCCTCCTGCACCATGCTGTATTTCTTACTCTTACAACTCTGCTATTAACAAAAATTGAGCTGTTCAGTCTGCCTGTTACCTTTGGAAAATGATTTAATTTGGACAAAATGTTGCACAAATCCTTTCAAATGTTTCAAGTACCACTACAAAATCAGTCAGTTTGACTCCAAAAACAGTTTAGATCCCGGACAGGCCCCCAATTTAAACCTCTCTGAAAACAAGCAGCAACATAAACGGTGGAAAGCGAGCAGTCGTCTCAGTTCAGGGTCAGTTTGATTCTACGCTGCTTCGTACACTTTGCTAATTTATCACCAAACGTGTTTGTAACAAACCGCATCATAACTCCAGCGTCTCTATTTATTTCGGTTATAAGTCAAGAGATTTAAGGAAACAAATAAGTACAAACATGCAAATTTTTCTGAAGGCTTTACATCAACATCCTACTTTTACTTTACTTAGTGGTTCTGATTCCTGTTAGATCAAATCCAAGTCAAAGCCTCTCTTGGTGATTACCAGTTGATCAGTAGGAAACATGTTTTCTCTGAAAACGGAGGCGTAACAGAAAGAAGTTGGACAACCAGTGGAAATAGTTTCAGCTGATTTGTCGTCACACAAAAAAAGCCGTTGCTGATGAAACAAAACGACTGGCATGAGGGAGAAGCTTCAGAAACTATTTCCTTTTGCAGCATCAGCCTCTGTTTCATCCGAGGAGGTTCCTGGAACCGTTTGTGACCAGCGTTGCCTCAGCTTGTTGCTCAGCTGTGTGGAAACTCTGTTTGTTGGCCAGGACTTGGAGCAGGTCCTCTCCCTGCCCAAACGGTACCAGCAGGAGCAGCCGACAGCTGGGAGCGCGGCGCATCTGGACCTGGAGCTGGACGGAGACGTGGACCATGACGAAGGAGACTCCTTCTTCGACGACCCGCTGCCCAAACCGCTCAAGACTTACGGCTGGTGAGAAAAACGCCTTCGGGTTGGAGGAAACCGGCTGCAGACCGGAGAGCAGCAGGGAGAAAACCTTCATAATCTCATATTTAATCATCTGCAGCGCAAATGTTTCATCAGCTGCAGTTAGAAATTAGGAATAAATGACAACGAACCTGCAGCCTGACAACCAGCTACGCAAAAACAATCATGCTTTTAGAAATTGTTTGCAAATTTTGTTTTGTAAGAAAAAATAATAATGGATCCTGAATTTAAAAAGAAAGCAGAAGGTTGTGTTCTTTGGTTGCTTTTGTTTTTTGAATAACTATAAAATGTTTTTTTATTTTGTGGAAAAAATAAAATACCTCCCCACACAACAGTCCCATAAAAATAATGAACTAAATAAATATTGCTTTGAAATAATAAATATATTTTTTAATAAACTTCAGGATTGATGCTTTAAACGATTTGTTGTCGAGCTATTAAAGAAAAAACAGAAGTGATTATGAGACACTGGAGTTTTATTCAGTATGCATCAAATGTTTATTTTTATTTCATTTTGCATCTAGAATATATTTTCAAACAGTAAATTATCTTTTCTACTTGTTACACAGTGGCACAGTGGTAGAGCTGTTGCCTTGCAGTAAGAAGGTCCTGGGTTCGATTCCCGGTCCTTCTGCATGGAGTTTGCATGTTCTCCCTGTGCATGGTGGGTTTCCTCCGGTTTCCTCCCACAGCCCAAAAACATGTTTGTTGTTTGTCCTGCGACAGATGGAAACCTGTCCAGGTGACCCTGGAACGTTAGCTGGAGGCAGCAGCACCTTCTGACCCACTAAGGGACAAGGGTGTAAAGAAAGTGGATGGATGCTTGTTAAATATCTGGAATAAAAGTACTCTGGATTTTTGTTCCAGAATATTTTGAAATGAATATTTAACAAATTTCAAGCGAATTTGTTTTTAAATGTCTGTAAACTTTCTGTGAAATTTGAAACCATTGAATTTAAATTTCTCATATTTTTGGAGCTGATTCAGTTCTGGATTTTTCATGTTTGGACTCGTAGATAAATCAATAAAAATAATCTGAAATGTTCTGTTTTCATCCGCCTGTCGATCAGGTTTTAGTGTTAAAACCATCTGAACGTCTTTGTCTCTCTGGTGTTTCGTTTCTCTTCCTGCTGCTTCGGAAGCTCTCCGATCGGAGAAAAGGAGTCGTCAGAGAGGACAAACAGTCCCAAGGAGTGAGTAACAAAACCCGAGTCAGAGGAGGGGAAAATCAGGAGGTCAAAGGTCATTTAGGAGAAGAAGGAAGAAAGTATTCCTTATTCGGCACATTCCTTTGAGTCTCAGTCAGAAACTTGAGTCTGGGATTTTCTTCCTCCTCTCCGTCGTCTCGGTGAACTCTCACCTGTCCACATCCTCACTCTGCTTTCCCTTTGACCTGTCTCTGAAGCGTCTCTGTCCCTGTCCTGCTTTATCCCGTCCTGTAGCGTTGTCCCGCTGAGAGAGGAGGGTCTGTGTGGGCCGCCCGTCTCCCTGATGAGACGAGGCCGAAGCCTCAGCGAGTGAGTGTGCATGCTCCGTCCAACCAGACGAGCCTCGTTAACGCTAACGAGCCCACCGCATCTAAATCGTATCAGAAACCCGATTCAACTCGCCTCCTGCAGCGAGGCGTTCACAGACCTCAGGAGATGAAGACTGCAGGATTCAGGAGGGATTCAGGAAGCACGAGAAAACTTTCCACAAGCTCTTAGAGAAAGGAAGCAGAATCAGCTGGACATGTGATGATTGACATCATATAAAAATCGAACATCTGATTCGGCTGTCGCAGCCAAAAGCTTTAGTGGTAAACAGAAACAGACTGCTTGATGTCAGACCTGACAAGATAACACATTTTACTTAACAATAAATTGTCCCAGAAGTTATTGTGATAAACGATAATATTATGGTTTTGAAATCATTTTCGAGTCATATAATGATAAGAGCGTAAAAATCCAGAAACACATTCTGGAAGATCGATAAACTTTAGATCCTGAACTGGAAGTGGAGGACACGTTAAATATCAAAATAAATAAAACAACACATAAATGAATTATGAAGTCTCTTCCTCTCAGCTCCTTCAGACTAGCCAGGAGCAATTAGCAAACACCTAGTGAACCTGTGGTGCTCGTTATGGAAACATTCAGTTGTGAATTTGTTGTTGTTTTTTTCAACATTAGCAGAATGTAGACAAACGTTTGTGTATATTTCTAATGGAAACGCAGGCAGTGTTGGAAACGGTTGGAGTTTTCAATCAGCTGATTCCTCTGTGAATCTCCTCCTACTTGTCGAATTAAAACACCTGTAACTTTCAGATGAGGAGGTTTATGTCAGCTCAGAGCCTCTCAGGTGTTTTCTCAGGTGAGCTGGACCCGATGAATCCTGCAGCTCTCTCTGATTGGACAGATTTATTGCCGCCGGCCTGTTTGGTGTCTGTGCCACGCCTGCAGCAGGTCCCTGTGACCGCTGCGTCCCGTCCCATCATGTCTGCAGCATCATGACTCGCTGAGCCCGCATGGGGCCCCCGGGCGACCGGGGCCCAGTCAGTCTCTCCGCCGTGGGCTGCATGAAAGTTTAATGTGGGAGGAGAAGAGGGGGTCACTGAGGCGAGACGAACGGCGGAGCAGCTGAACGGTCGCCGTGGTCCGAGTCTCCGCGCCGGCTGTTTAACACCTCAGAGTGTGTGTGTGTGTGCGGGTGTGTGTGTGTGTGTGTGTGTGTTCTCTGACTCTCTCCTTACGTCCCTTCTCTTCCTCCTCCTGGTTCAGCCTGTCGGTCCTGGCTGCAGACCCAGAGCCCGAGCGAGGCGATCCCGTCTCGGATCTCGGCTCAGAGCTCAGGTGAGCTGCAGGTCGTCTGATTTACTTATTATCTAAAAGAGTCTAATTTTCTAAAGAATAATCTCCTTACAGGGGAACAAGCGATACCTCGCAGTCCAAAGTTTGATTCCAACTTCCTCCTGTAATCCAGTAATAATATTATTAATCCAACATGGTTTCCTTCAGGTGTGTCTGAAGTCAACAGGTAGCTGCGTCGCCTCTGTTAGCATGTCAGTGTGTCAAAGTCCTGTAACCTTTATTTAAACTTGACAACAACAACAACCTGCCTGAACAAACGGGTCAGAAACCCAAACCGGTCATTTCATCGAATGTTTAAGAAAATCTGGAACCATCTGGAAATCTGAATTGGGTTTATCTGTCCCCAGCTGAACATTCTGGGTTTGTTTTGGTTCTGGTTCCGGTTTGACTGAAGGAACCACATGGAGGCCGGAATGAACCGGGTTCTGTGTTCTGACCCACAGGAAGCCTGAGGCGTCTGGTACCAGAGGGAGTCCGGCGGGTTCTCTGTCTGAGGCGTCGAGGCCCGGAGCAGGAAGCATCGGGTCGGAACCGAGCCACAGCAGGAACGGTCAGCTTCACTCAGCCGACCCACAAGGAAGATGAACCTCTCCTTCTTTCTTTCTCTCTCTCTCTCTCTCTCTCTCTCTCTCTCTCTCTCTCTCTCTCTCTCTGTCTCTCTCTCTCTCCCTCCATCTTTGTATTAAATTATCATAATTTACAAAATCATGCAGAGTTGGCACTTTATGGACTTTTAGAGTAACTTTGCATTAAAAGTGTCATTATTTACGGAATGACATTCATGCCAACAGTCATAAACATTCAGACTTCTTCATGTTCATGACAGGGTGATGTCAGTCTTATGCACACCCCTTCAAATAATCAGTTTCTGAACATCAGGTCTTTTTCTTTCCTAGGGCTGAACGACTTCAAAGACAAATATTTTAAGTCTCCAAGAACCGGGTCTCTGCATTTGGGTCAGAACCATTTCATTTGCTTCATCCTTTTGCTTCCATTAGTTCCAGGAAGGAAACCGGGTCTAACGATCGGATTGAATTTTTTTGTCTCCACAGACGAAGACGTGGAATACGACGACGACTTCAACAGGTGAGGAGGCTGAGGCGTTCGGTCTGATGGGTTAGGGGTTTAGGGGTTTAGGGGTTTAGGGGTTTAGGGGTTAGGAGAAGAGCTGCAGGAACCCGGTGAAGTTTCCCTCCCACCTCCTGCAAGTCTAACAGGAGGTTAGACTTGCAGGAGTCTGTCAAACTTCAAAGTTTGACAGTTTGAAGTTACTGTCAAACTTCTGTGCAGCAAGAATTTCAGTTTTTGCTGTTATTATTTTAAATATTTGAATAAAAACGTTTCCAGAGGTCATCATGAATATCTTCAATGCAAAAGCAGCACAAACAACACAAACAAAACTGTTTGCTGCACAAACGTAGCTGAGCTGTTTGACACCCAGCGTGTTAGATTTCGTAAACGTAAGCGGGGGGGAAGGGGGGGGGTTTGACCTCTGATGACCTCTGGAAACTTTTATTGATATCTTTAAAATGATAGCGGCACAAACTAATTTTTTGCTGCTTAAACTAAAATGTTTGACACCAATTTAGTTTGAGGTGCCAACCTCACTCAGGTTTGACCCACAGCAGGAAAACAAATTAAATTCAGAAACACTTTATTGACCCAAAGGGAACGTAAACTCTGCAGCTTCAGCTTTAAGCCGGTTCTGTGTTTCAGCCATCGGTCGGACCTTTCCAACGGCGAGCTGAGCATCGGCGAGGAGATCGAGGAGGTTTCCATCGAGGGTCCGGAGACGAGCGACAAGGTTTAACCCTCTCCTGTCTGGTGTGAGCGTCTGATCTGAGGTCAGTTCCAGCTCTGAATGTCGCCTTCTGTCTGTCTGTCTGTTGCTCAGCTTGACGAAACCACGCAGGACCTGAGCGTCTCTCAGGTCAGTCAGAGTCACGGAGTCGACTACATGGAGGACGTGTCCTGAAGCTCCCATCATGCACCTCTTCCCCTCTGGATATTTAAATCTGTACAGTTTGTTTAAGCAATAAAAGGGTTTGTTTTACTGGCTTCACCTGGAGGGAAAGTTTCTGTTCCAGTTTCTGCCTGAAGGAAACTTTATGAGATCAAAGAAACGTACGGAAGGCCGTTAAGGACAAAATAATTAATATTAATATAAAGGTAATGCATTTATTGGTCTGTGGAATAAATGCTAAGATAAATAAGTTACACTAAGCAATAAGAAATATATGTGACATAAGGAAATACAAGAGATGTATTTCAAAATAAAAGTCATTCAGAAAATAATTTTTTACTTAAAGTAGCCAAAATCAATGAAGCATGCACAATAATATTTTTCTATAAAATATTAAATTAATTTTACTAAGTAAAAGCTCCTTGAATTAAATACGTGTGGGATTTCAAAATAAAAGTCATGCTATATAAATAATTAATGATCACTTTAATGATGACTAACATGATCATTTAATCATCAAATCAAGCCAAACGTTAATGTGCAATTACAAAATAAAAGCACTCCATAACAAATTACGTTTTCTAAGTGATATAATTTCATCAAATAAATTTGATAATGTGCATTTCAGATATAAAATAGCAAATAGCATCAATCAAGATGACCTAAAATAAAATAAAAATTCTTACAACATAAATAAAAAATGGATCTAAATTCACAGCAGTGACAAAACAGGCAAAACTGTTGGTCCCCTAATGGAGGTATGGTACTGTGGGGATGTCTGATTTAACGGCCTAGTCAAAGTCCAGACCTCAGAAAGTTCTACTAGAAGCTTCTGGATGTTGGATTTAAATAGAAAACATTGAACAATAAGTTCTGTTTTATTCTGAAACCACTCTGATGAAGAGACAGTTCCCGTCGCTGGTCTGTTGGCTGCTGGACGGTTTGCAGCTGCTGCATGTTTCATTAATCGCCCTCTGATGTTTACAGGCTGAACCAGAGATGAGATCGGACCTCTGAAAGCTCTTCAGATGAGTCAGAACCAGATGCTGCGCTGATAGATTATGTCTCAGCTGGCTTCGTTAAAAGCTCCTAAATGTTTCCAGAAGAGCCATAAATAAGACATCAGTTTCTGCGGCGAGTCGTAAATAAAGTGATGTAAGTTTAAATAAACGTGAAGCTTCGAGCTCAGCAGGAGGAAGCTGGAAGGACAAAGCAAAGATCACTTCTGCCGGGGCTGAAAGAGGAAGACTTCAGCTGCAGGCTACACACACACACACACACACACACACACACACCGTTTCCCTTTTATCAGCAGCAGGGTTCAGTGTGATGTTGAGCAGCAGCATCAGTCTCGCCACCGCTGCTCCCGAACATCAGCCCTACTTCTGTCCGCCGCAGAAAGGTGAGCTCTCAACATTTTCTCTACATGTTTTTTTCTTTAATCTGTTGAGTCTTAAAGTTTAAACTCAACATTTTAAAGCTTCACTTTAGACGTTTGTCTTCTTGCCTTATGCTTTGATGTGGAGTTCGGTAGAAACATTTGGGCTGCTTGCCTGAGGAAACGATCAGATTTGAGTCTCGTCTCTTATCTGAAGCTTCATGTTGTCGTTTGGATCATGATGTAACGTCTGTCGTCTCTCAGGTGACGCCAGGCGCCACACAGCTGCTCACTTTTATCTCTTTATCTCTAAAATCTTCATGATGTAGTCATGTTCATGTCTATTTAAAGCCGTTTCACCTTGGCAGACCACAGATGTTTATCAGTGAAACCGATGGTGTTGAACTCTGACTGTTCCTGTGTTAAAGCCTCAAACAGCAACTTCCAGATAGCTGTGTTGTGTTCTGTCTGTTAAACTGGGTCTGTAAGGCGGCTGGGTGGAAAAATATACGATTTATGCTTTATTTTTTTGAATTTTGTCTGAGGTTCATCTGAATCTAATCTATGAACAATAGCATTTATAAATGTTTGCGCTCAGAGCAGCTGTGTGAAGAGAAGAGCCGCAGTTTCCTGCATCGTTTTTCATTTTAGTTTTTTTAACACCTTCCTTTCTTATGTGGCAACTGCAGCTGCATAAAGTTAAACATGTTGATCATTTGCACAACTTTCACTTTGTTTTAATCATAAATCCACCAAATTCAGAACAAAATACCTGCTGGTCCTGCATTTTAGTCAGAATCTGTTTTTCCTGTTTGCTGTTGAGCAGCTTTTATTATCCTGCAGCTACATGTTTATTTGTTTAACCTGAGCTTTATGAGGAAATGTTTGACAAGTGGTTTACAGCCACCAGGTTGTTAACTTTGACTTAAAAATAAAAACAGTATAAAACGTGAGAGAAAGCAGTTTGACGTTTTCCCAGTTATAGAAACATTTCAGCTTTTATTTTAAACACAAAGGCAAGAAATGATTCTTACTGCTGCTGACACAACGCAGCATTAGGTATTAATGTATTTAATGATTCGTTATTGTGATTTTAGTTCTTGTGTATTTATTTTACATATTTTTGTTGATACAGACTTATTGTAATTATTATTGTTAAAGTTTTTATTGTTAATTTTTAAAATTATATTTACTTGCAAAGCATAGATCCTAATCACTAAATGTAGCTGTTGTTCCTTAAGACTTTCTGCTCTTTATTTAAGCTAACACCACATAACAAGCTGGTGAATTAGTCAGGCTCTCTGCTCCGGTAGCTGGTCTGTTAGCAGACATGCTAACATTAGCTGTGGTTTTAGTACAGCAGTATCTTAATGAGAGTGATGGGTGCTACTCTCTGGTTCCCATGATGTCTGTAAAGAGTTTTTTTTAGCTTTGGGAACCCAGAAGCCTAAAGGAAACCCGTTCACACGTTGACCCAAAGTAACGGAAATAGGAACCAAAATTCTCCCGGTCCTGACCGGCTTTAGTTTCTGCTGTGAAGAGAGAAGCTCTGAACCAGAGAAAAACAGGAAGGCATTGTCCTGTAACTCAATCACTGCTTGAACCGAGTCATTCACAGCTTTGGACATGATTCATGTTTCTGGATGGACCAGAACGAGAAGTCGGACGGGTTCTGCTGCACAAGCCGATCAAATGGACACAAATGAATGGATTCAGTTTTTAGACAAGAATGAATCTTTGAGACTAAATTCATAAATAAAGTTTTGTTATTACTGTGTGAACATGAAACTGGTCCAGTGATGCAGCATGAAATGAAAAAATGGACACCAGTCAGTTTGTGCAGGTTTTTCTATCAGTCATGTGTGACTGATGCAGTGTTACATCATCAAGGTTTAGATTTTACTCTGACCTGCAGATGAAGTGGCTTCAGACACGGAGGGACCTGAGTCAGTCATTTATTTCATTTTGAGTAAAATTCAGATTGTTAAAGAATCAAATTGTTACATCAGAGTAATTGATGAAGAATGTTATTACAGAGATTAAATGTTTTGGAAAAAGTAATGATGGGAATAACGACTCAAGTTTAATAAGAAAGTTGAGTGGAAAGAAAAAGTATTGATGAGCAGCCGGGATAATCAAAGGGTTGTTTCGAGTTTCGATGATGTTCATAGGAAGTGGAAAATGGAGGGAGAGCCGCACACAGACTTATTCAAGACATTGCATGTTAACAGGAAGTTGAGTGGAAGGAAAAAGTATGATAGAAATGAGACGAGCTGCTGTCGGGCCAACCTGGGCTTCCTGAGCAGCTCAGCAGAACTTCATGTTCCTGTGACTCTTTAACATAAATGATTTTAATGCTTGTTTCAATATTTTATCCAAGCAGTAAGAAAATCCATTTTAAAAGGAGAATTAAAGTTATTTTAAAAGGTGAAAGTTCCTCAAAAGCTTCAAGTTCCTGATCTGTACTTCTGCTCAATGGACAGACTTTTGTCTTCACCGACTTCTCAAATTTAAAATGCCGTTTTCAGCCACAAGAAGAACAAGCTGACCTCACGCTCTAAGCTGGGTCGACTTTTTCACGTTTAAGAGATGAAAACTGAACTTGAAGGTTTCATGATTTCCCAAAGTTTTCAGGATTTTAGTTCAACAGCTTCCTGTTCTTTTCTTCACAGCTGATTGATTAGATATCAGCCTTGTCAAAGATTGGAGCAATACAATGATAATAAATAATAATAATAAATAATAATTAATGTTAATTATTATCATTACCACAAAAATAATAATAATAGTAATATGTATTATTATTATGACATAAAAGAAATATTAATAATAGTAGTTATTGTTATTTTTAATTAATAAAAATACAAATAATTAAGGATAATGAAAATACTTTAATTAATAAAATTATTAACAATAGTAATTAAATATTATATATTATTTTTTAATACGTTAAAATAAAAATTATCATTATTATTATTATTATTATTATCATTATTATTATTGTTGTTATTATTATTATTATTATTATTATTGTTGTTGTTGTTGTTGTTATTATCTTAAATAGATACATGAATGGATGATTGGATCCATGGATTCTCAAAACAAGGTAACAAATATTGGAAACATGACATTTACTTTACTTTTTCTCAATAGTCCAGAATTGTTAACTTGCAACAAGCTGCTCTGTCTTGAGCAGTTAGGTGAAAGTAACTGCACTGAGATATTTGCAGTAGAAACCAGACAAAGCTCTTGGTAAGATTTAGAGTTTTTCAGTGTAACAAAGTGTGCAGCAGATGAAGTCATTGAAAGTCAAATATTACATCGTAAGGAACCGTTTTCTGTCGTGTCTGTCAGCTGATGTGGATGAACTCAGCTGGTTGTTATATTTATTTCCCATCTGAAGCACGTGAGAGAAGCAGCACAGGTCATGCACAAAAAAGAGAAACTGCACCTTTAATTTTGATAGAAGTAAATAAAAGAGGAAAGTAACAGAGGAAATACACGTGTGCTTTTATTTCTGTGCAGATCGTCTCATTGGCTTGAATTCAGCTGCATTGATGAAGAACAAACCAGTTCCATGAATTATTCTCATGTCTGTGCATTAATGAAATTTCCTCTTCAGAAGGTCACAGGGCTTTAAAAGCTGATGAACTCCTGGAATAAATCAGGAAATGTTCCTTATATTAGTAACTAAATAAGTCGACAATAAGATAACACCCTTCTTCTTTTCATGTTTTCATCTTCTGGTTTTTCCCCAGATGTGAAATTGTGAGAGTCTGTATTTACTCAGTTTTGTAATTTGTGGTTCTGATCTGTGCTGGGGAGGGAAAGAAACCACTCGTGAACTGGGTCACTCCGAGTCAGGCTGACCTCTTTTCTGCAAACTTCCTCCCAGCTCTGACACTTGTAAAAAACAAACTCGTCACACCTTCAGACCTTCTTCAGACCACAACTGGGACGCCCTTGTCTGATGCCTCCACGCTCTTTACCAGCAGAACCAACTTTTTCAAACGCCGAAGTTTCTGGGCACATTTCAGATCATTTAAATATCTAATGTCAGGGTTTTTGAACTTCTTCCATCACACTGAATAAAACTGGCAGAAAGTCAAATGAGAAACAATTTTTGTCACAGACTGGTAATGTGGAGGTGGAAAAGTGTGTCAGTGACAAATACCTGAAAGCACAGTTTTTATGAAGTCATGAGGCGTAGCTGCAGCAGGGACTCAATGGTATTGTACGTATTTCCTGTTGATTAGAACTTTATGATGAGAAAACTGCTGCTTCTGCTGTTAACAGGTATGACATTTGAACCAAAAACAGAGGAAGAAATCACAGGAAGTATCAGCGTCTGCACAGAAAGTTCTGCACTCATTTGATCACATAACCTATTTAACAATATTCTTTTGTAACCAAATATAATTTATTCAGGAAAATGCCAGAGGTTCAGTTTACAGTATTTCAGGTTGTACTGGTAATGAATCATAAAATCTCAGAAATGCAGATCGGACTCTGACTGGGGTCATACAAGGACCTAACAGCCTGTATCGAAGGGTCTGGTACCACACACTCCTGGAGTTCTCCCCACAGGGTTCCCCGAGGGACACGGTCAAACACCTTCTCTCAGTCCACAAAGCACATGTAGACCGGTTGGGTGAACTGCCACACACCCTCCAGGACCCTGCTGAGGGTGTAGAGCTGGGTCAGTGTTACATGAGCAGGACGAAAACCACGCTGCTCCTCCTGAAGCCGAGGTTCGACTATCCAATGGAGCCTCCTCTCCAGAACCGCTGAATAGCTCTTACCAGGGAGGCTTAAGAGTGTGACCCCTCTGTAGTGGGAACACATGCTATGGTGATCCTCCTTTTTGTAGAGGAGAACCACCATCCAGTTCTGCCAATCCAGAGGAACTGCCCTCAATGTCTGTGCAATATTGCATAGACAGCACAACCCCACAACATCCAGAGCCTTAAGGAACAGTAGACAAATCTCATCCACCCCTCGGACCTTGGCCCAAGAATCTTTTCATCCATCTCAGTGACCTTAGTACCAGAGATGAGAAAGCCCGACCTAAAGTCCCCAGGCACTGCTTCCTCAAAGGAAGACATGCTGGTGCGATCAAAGTATTCTGCCCACAAGAAAGTCTTTCTCCATGATCTCTCCGAACTCCTCCCATGGCCGGGTTTTTGCCCCAATGGCCACCCGAGTCACTGTTCTCCAGTGCCCCCTCCAAGGACTCTAAAAAGGGTGGGTAGTCTGAACGGTAGTCAGAACCCATCCTCCCACACATAGGTGGAGGGAGGCTACCATCTTGTTCACAAGGGTGAACACAGACGTACAGGCACCAGCACTTGGGGACAACTAGTATGCCCACTTCTGCTCGGTGCCTCACACCAGGGGCAACACCAGAGTGAAATCCAACCCCTCTCAAGGAGACTGGTTCGAGAGCCGTGTGTTGAGGTGAGACTGGCTATTTTCAACCTCTCAACCTCACACACCAGCCCAGGCTCCTTCCGAGAGCCAGCTTTTGTAGCCCAGGGTCAGACCGCCAATGTCCCCACCTTTAGCCACCACCCATCTCACGCTGCGCCTGACCCCTTTGGCCCCTCCTACAGTTGGTGAGCCCGTGGTTAGAAGACCCTTGTCAGGCTGTGCCCAGCCATGCTCCATGGGTGGAAGCCTGGCCACGAGATGCTTGTCAGCATGTCCCACCTCCAGACCTGGCTCCAGAGTGGGCCATTGCTTGTACTCATCATATGGGGTGTTTGGAGTGCACTTTGTCTGGTCCCTTAACTAGGACCTGTCTGCCTTAGGTGGCTCTACTAGGGGCATGAAGCCCCTGACAGTATGGCTCACGGGCTTCATTGAGTGTCCCAATGATATTCGGGATCACTGGATACACCCAAACCCCTCCACCATGGCACAATGGCAGTCCATTAAGGGGAACTTCAAAATGTTTCTCAGTCTTTCTTGCCTAATTAGATCACCAAAGCTTTGATACATGCAGAACATTTTGTCAGCTCTTCACTGACTTTCGGTCTATACTTACTTTGATTTTTAATTCATATCAACTGAAAATATATACACAGACTATAATTTAAAAAGAAATCTGTGACTATGTCAACGAGTAAAAACAGAACGATTTTACTCGTTGACACTTCTTCAGCTTGTGTTTAATGTTAACATTATTGCCACCTGCAAGTTTTTAATGACCGTTAAAGCATTTTGTTTGGAATCGCTGTTCTTTGTTGTCTTATTTTAATATATGAACAATAAACTTTCTCTTTACTTTTATTACAGTGAAACAAGATGAACCTCTCCAATGACTCCATTTCTCCAGCCTATGAATGTTATGATACCTACGGTGATTATGAACCGTGTTCTTTCAGTAACAACAACAGTGTGAACGTTGTGGTTGGTCCTTACATTCACTCCATCATCTGCATCCTGGGCTTGGTGGGGAACAGCCTGGTCATCCTCACCTATGCCCTCTACAAGAGAACCAAATCCATGACTGACGTCTACCTGCTCAATGTGGCCATCGCTGACCTGCTGTTCGTGCTGGCTCTACCTTTCATCGTCTACAACGAGCTGTACTCTTGGCCGATGGGGCAGGTGGCCTGTAAGCTGCTGC
>NW_006800588.1:101542-113234 GCF_000485575.1 Poecilia formosa | reverse complement strand
TCAGATCTTTTTTTTTATCTGTGAGGACATCCACTGCCCTTCTGGATGACCCCAGAAATTTAGTTCTGGACTTTGACTAGGACTGGAGTCTGTAACCTTTGGGCACATTCACACTGCAGCCTGAAGTGACCCAATTCCCATTTTTTTTGTCAAATCATGTTTTCTTTTTTTTTTTGCCGGGCCGTTCACACTGCCAGTAAATGCGACCTGTCTGTGTTCTGCAGTCTAAATGGGCAAACGACCTGAAAGAGTCCCGCATGCGCAGTAGAGGGCGCCATAGCGTCAGCGTTCTCAGTGTTCTGCCAACTGCCATAAAAAGAAGAAGAGCTCAGTGTTTACGGAAGTAAACATGGAGGCTAACGGTGGAGTTTAGCTTACATATCTGAAATTGTTATCCCGCCGGAGCAGCATATTAACAACTTAATCCTCATATAATCCGTCATGGTTGTTGTTTTTATTCCCACTTGCGCATATCAGGACGCAGAATAGTGAGATTTGTTGAGAATCAGTGACGTTCAGTTCGGATGAAGGCGACCTGAACGTTAGGTTGCATTTGAATCGGATACGTATCGGATATGGGTCAGATTCGTAAAAGAATCCGACCTGTGCTGTTCACACTGCCATGAAAAGATCGGATACAGGTCGCATTACGTCAGAAAAATCGGAATTGGGTCACTTCAGGCTGCAGTGTGAACGCAGCCTTTGCGTCCATAGAGCCACTTTTATTTTCATTTCATCTACATAAACTCGTTAAAAACTGTTTTTGTTTAAAACTATTTTTTAAAAAACAGTTTTTTTATGTTCATCAAAAAGCAAGATGAACATTTCCAGAAAAGTTGTCATTTATAAAGAAGCTCTATTTTATTTCTGTTATTAGATTTTAAAATAAAGATTCACATAAAACATAAAAAGAGGATTAATAGACTTTCTCCTTCAGGATGTTATTAATGGAAAATTATTTAAAAAGCAGGTAATTTCCCACTTAATGAGAAAATACAGATCTAAAAACAATATTTCTGGTACTTTAGCGTCATTCTTTAGTGGACATTCAATGTAACTATTCCTTGGAAAGTTGGAAAAACTCTGAAACCTCCATTTTATAATATGAATATTGTTATATTGAACAACATTAGTTATTTAGTCGAAGTTAAGAATAATTGTGGTTCATTGCTGCAGATTCAAGACTCTGAGGTAATGTCATTCCAGAACTTTAATTTTCTTCTGACTGTCGTCGTTTTGTTGGTTTCCATATATGATTGGATTCACTATGACACAGAACCACCACTCCCCAAACAGTGACCCCACAGCCTGATGCTGCCACCACCATGCTCCACTGGGGGTCGGTGCCATCTTGGAAATGTGACCCAAAGTTCAGATTTGGTCTCGTCAGAACAGAGCACATCCAGAGTTACAGATTTAGCCCCTTAAAACTGGTTAAATTCTTCAAACTGTTTGGAAAATGTTCATCAAAATACAATTTGTAGATAAATATACATTGCTCAAAAAAATAAAGGGAACACTCAAATAACACATCCTAGATCTGAATGAATGAAAGATTCTCATTGAATACTTTGTTCTGTACAAAGTTGAATGTGCCGACAACAAAATCACACAAAAATCATCAATGGAAATCAAATTTATTAACCAATGGAGGCCTGGATTTGGAGCCACACACAATTAAAGTGAAATGTTCCCTTTATTTTTTTTGAGCAGTATATAAATATGTTGTTTTTCTTTTACTGACAGATTTTATTTCTTTTTCTGTTTTTTTTTTGTACATTTGTTGGACTTGTGTAACCTGAAGATGTTAAATATAGAGTCTTTAATTCTCAGAACGAGGCAGCTCTATTTTTTTTTTTTATCTTCGCTGTTCCTCCAGCTTTTCTCTGCTCAAACTTAATCAGCTTTTAAGGATTAAACTCTGAAACTTTTGCCAGCTTTGAGGCTTTTATTTTGCTGCTTTGAGCTGAAAGACTCTTCCTGTCTTACTTTAAGCAACGATAATGTGTGTGAATGTTGAGGCTGATATAAAATCTGTATTTTGGGGGATTTTGGTGTCAAAATAAATATTTTTTTTAACATAAAGTTGTTTGTTGTGGAGTTCTCACCTTGGTGGTAATTCCGTTGCACGACTCCAGATGAAAGCAAAGATTGTCGGTACTCCGAAGATGTCTCACTCTGGCCTTTTTCTTGACGTGTTTTAAATGTTTTTTGAGCCGCAGCATCATGAAGCCCCAGAGGACCATGAGGTGAGACAACTGCTTCTTTACCTCACTGTGACTTCAAATGTTTAGTCATTTATTACAGGAAGAAGAAGAAAGTCAGTGGTGAAAACATGACGTGTAAAACTGCAGCTGTGTTTTTACTCTTTCCTCATAAATCTTTCCTTAATGAATTTCCTCAGCAGATATCGCAGCACGGTTTAATTTGTTTGTCAAGCAAAATCAAACCCCGAATAAGTCATAAACCTATGTTTACTTTTTAGAATGATGAATTACAATTTATTTGTAGTTAAAATCCTGATTTATTAATGTAGCGAAATTTGAGAGAAACAAAAACTTAAACGAAGCCAGTTTGTCATGGTAATAAAGTTTATGTTAACACCCAGCAGAGGGCGCTGTTGCATGGAGGGGACTGATGAAAACAAACTCCAGGAAATAAAAACTGAAACAACTTCAAATGTTATTTATATCAGTGTTATATCAGCATGGTTACCACTGCCTACTTTTAAGAACTGATAGTTAAACTGGCTTAGATTGTCCTGATCTGCCTGTGCAGTCATGCTGCTGGAGGAAATGAAAACCACTCCTCACTCTGCTACATTCTCCTCCTACTCTCCAAGTTTGTGTTACTTACTGCTATTTTAACTGTTAACTTTATCTTTTTTTGTTAGTTTTTAACTTTTTATAGAAACTACACCTGGTCTGGTGTTCTGGTCACCTGTAACACCTTCCTGGAGGGCGGGGCTTTTATTGTGAAATACCTAACTAAATCAATTAATTAATCACTAATATTCTTAAATGCACACTTACAGTTGTATTATTAAATTTCATTTTGATAAAAAGATGGAATTTAATCCTTTTCTGTTTAAAAACCTCATAGTTTACTAAACTTGGGCCCTAAAGGCCCCAGTCCTTCTCTCTGATTGGCCCAAAGGAGCCTATTATTGTCTGGGAACATATTAGATATATTTCATATAAATATTTCATATAATATTACATATTAGATCAAAAATAAATAGAAGGGAAAACTGAGTCTGATTGAACTGTAAGTTTCCTTCTTAAATGTGACATGTAAAATCAGTTACCCCAAAAATGCCACATAACAGGCTGTAAGTAAAACCAGCTATAATTTGATCTGCTGTAAAACATTTTCCAGGGCCAGAGAAGCAGCTCAGATGCAGGGAAATGGAAGAAACTGGAATCAAGTGAACACTAGAACTGATGGAAACAAACTGTTCCAAGCAATCACTTTTTATGATTTATGATAATGTCAGAAAATGTGGATGGAAAGCAGCTAAAGGCCAAAAAACTAAGAAAGACCATCAGAAATCCTGGAGAACATGTTTACAGAGCCACAATAAGAGATAACAAGAACGTCTGAGTGCTTGGATAAACAAGTTTTAAAGATATGGGAGCTCAGCATAAATAACAGAATATGAGCCAAAGTTGATTCATATTTGATTTCCATAAAATACTCACATAGAATTGGACATTTTCCAATCATTTCCAAATCTCATGTTTCTGTAATTTCAGGTCTAAAAGTTGGATTTTATGTCTGGATTATATTTACTCTCAGATGATTGCTTCATGTTGCAGCTCAGGATCACATTAGTAATCCAGACACATGCAGGATATTAAACTGAGGCGAGGAAATATGACAGAGACCCATTCAGGCTGGAGACACTGCGGCTCTGTTGGCTGCTGGCCGTTTCAGTGGAGCAACGCGCTGACTGCATGAAACACACATTCTGCTGCTGTTTCCCAGCAACTCACTCACATCTCCAGAGATAAAACCTGCCTGAGCTCAGGCAGCCACAGCCTGAGGAAGAGGAGGAAAGTTTCAGAGAAAAGAGACACAAACGTGTTAAATATCGGCTTTAATTAGAGTTGGATCAGAGTTCAGTCCCAACAGTGAAACACTCAGCAGATGATCTCCAAAGACTTGAAAACTGGGACTTAATTTCAGTTTAATCTGAAAAGAAGCAGAAACTACCTCTCACCTGGATGTTGTTGACACACCGAGCAGGAAAAATCCAAAAGTTTTATTCCACTGATAATCAAGTCAGTGAGAACAGAGCATGCCTTCCATTCCTGTTGTAATATTTATGAGCAGCATGTCTGAGTTCATGTTTATCACTTTCATGCTACATGACTTCTGCAGGATATGTGACACTGTTGTCCTGAATTATGCAAGAGGTTTTCTTCCTCTGAAACCCAAAAGGCTCTTAATATTTTAATAAACAATCAATGCTGAGTCAGCAGTCCCTGTGTGTGATTTGATGTCACATCTATAAAACTTATTTTTGTTTATTTTTTTCTTGTTCAGCTTTAAATCGTACTTTATTTCTTGATATTGCTTGTCCTAATTTTTTAACAGATATTTTCAATATATTTCATTCTATTCCTTTTATCTTGCTCAATAAAGATAACTTATCCAGCGATAAACCAAATTAACATCAAGAGGATACATGTATGTTTTATTAGCTGTAAGCAGTAATAATCAAAGTGAATGTACCTGATTTACAAATTGCACTTTTTGAACTGAATTAATGATTACACAAAGTGTTGTAATTTTACTGAGCTGGGACTCATCGGAAGGCACCGCGGCTGACCGCAGGACGTGACCCGGTTCGGGTCACTTGTCCAGACTGAGGACGAACGGTACCAGGGACCCGCGGGCCTCCGCAGGACCCGGAAGCACCTCCGACAGGAAGCCCTCGCGCTCCTCACGCACCTCGAACTGCAGCGCGTGGCCGCGGCTCACGCAGTAGATGCGGTCTCCCAGCACCGCACAGCGGAACGGCTGCGGGTTGTCCAGCGGGAAGCGCGCGCCGCCGAGCCACACCTTCACCAGCGTGTTGTACCTGTACACGCTCACGGCCGCGCGCTCCCGCTCCACGTCGAAGCGGTAGATGAGGCTGCGGTGCGCCACCATGTCGGCGGAGCGCCGCCGGCTCTCGTTGAACGGACACTCCTCCCACTCGTCGCGGCGGCTGTCGTATCGCAGCAGGCGGTAGAAGAGCGAGCCGCCGGACACGAACAGCGCGCCGCCGCACGAAACAGCCTCATGCGCGACCGCAAAGGAGCCTTTGGGCAGCGGAGCCACGGGAGCCCACCTGTCCGCGCGCGGGTCGTAGCGCTCCACGGTGAACAGACACTCCCCCCCGATGGCGTACAGGTGTCCGTCCATGGAGACCAGCCGCAGCTGGCAGCGCGGCTGCGTCAGCGGGCGGACCCGGCTCCAGTGGCCGGTCCGCGGGTTGAAGCAGAACACCCGGTCCGACGCCGTGGAGCGGCCGTCCTGCGTCCCCATCCCGCCCGCCACGAACAGGTAGTTGTAGAGGGTGCACATCCCGGAGCCTTTCGCCGGGACTTCCTCCGGCAGGACGGTCAGCAGCTCCCAGCGCTGGGAGTCCGGGTGGAGGCAGAACACCCGGCGCGGGGCGGGGTCCTCCCGCTGCGGGCTCTGCGGGCGGCTGCTGTCCAGCACCTCGCAGGTCTCGGCCACCGCCAGCACCTTCCGCCCCTCCATCCTGCGGGCCAGGATGAGCTCCCTCTCCGCGGCGGTGAGCCGGCCGAACACGGCGGGGCTCCGCAGCACCTCCAGGTAGTGGTCGCTCATGAAGCCCAGCAGCCGCTGCTTGTCGCGCTCCGAGCCGCCGCGCTTCGCCTCTTCCAGCAGCTCGTAGCAGTTTTCCGCGGTGATCTGCGGCGGGTTGTCGCTGCGGTCTGGACCCGGATGCTTCCCCTCGTCCGCTGCCATCTGGTCCATAGTTACCGGCTCGGTTCGATCGGGATCCTGTCAGGCCCAATTATCACCTTTTTGCTCAAATCCCCAGCAGTTGACGCCCTGCTCGCTGCGCTCTCATTCATTCACTCTGTTGCTTCAAGTTTCCCTCCTGTCCGCTTCTCCTCCATCTCCTCCGGGGCGCGGCGGCTGCAGCCGGGCTTCCCCTCCTCCGGTCTGGCTGCGGCTCTCCGTGCCTCCGGACACAAAGCCGGCCACTGACCGCTGGACTCTTCCTCCTCCTCCTCTTCCTCCTCAGTCCGAGGCTCCAGACTGGACTCTGCGTCTACGCCCTGCAGGCGGAGCGGAACCCCGGCTGCTTGGTGGAACAATGGCTCTGCAGAACCTCCCAGAACTCACCGAGGAGGGATTACAGTTTTCACACAAAACAGCAGCGGCTGCAGAAAGTTCCGCTGGAAGAAATAAATATAAAAACCCCAAAAATGGGTGATTCTGAAATAAAACACAAACTGTTTGTTTCTGTGAACTATGTGAACCGAGTCGCTGTCCTTGGTGCTGAACCGGGATCCGATAATCCCAGAACCAACAAACAATTCCGATAAATTACAAGCAACTACATCGATATTAGGCAGAACCTCTAAAAAATGAGATTCTGACTCAAATCAATCATTAATTCACTCTTTGTCTTAATTAAAAGGCTAATTCAGTATTTTTCCTGGATCTATTAATATGATTTCTGCACATTCAGGTTTCCAAACTGAAAAAAACCGTGTAGGTCCAGAATTAGATGCCAAATCCGGTCAAACCGTTTCTGTGAGGCTGAATCAGATGTTCAGTCAGCAGGAGAATCTGTCTCGTCCAAAGCTTCTCCTTCAACAACCTGCAGTCCAATTAAAGCTAATGAGCTTTTTCTGTAAATCAATGAAAGTGGATGAGATGTTCCTCAAATGAAATGTCAGCGAATTTACTGCCTAACAGCTCCCCCTGCTGGATGGATGTCGAAATCACTCTGTTGGTTATAAAATCTTTTATAAATTCCAGTTTGATCACTGAATTGTTAAGTTATAAAACTGTTTATGTGATGAAAATACAAGCCAGTTGATTCATCCTCCAGGTAGTTTTATCAAAACAAGTGGAGCCAATAAACATGTTGACAGATCAGGGACAAAAGGCAGAATCAGTTTAATGTTGGTGAGTCGATGTTACTGGTTCATGTTCCAGATACTCGACTGACTCATTACATCATCAGATGAGATCATCCAAACACCTTCCTGCTCAACACATTTCTCATTTTCTCTGCATCCGTCTTGGTGAAAACGTGAGCAGAAAATCCAGTCGGTTTAAAAAGAATGTTCTCTTTCCAGGGTTGATCTGGTTTCTGCATTGATCAAAGATGCAGCATCAGCTGATTTTTGTCCCTGTAAATCAGGGGTGTCAGACTCATTTTGGTTTAGGGGCCGCATACAGCTTAATCTGATCTGCAGGGGGCCACACAAGTAAACTCATTGCAAGATTAAATAGAACCAATAAAAGTGGACTTGTTGTTGATTTTTATATTAAACGAATTTCACTTTTACAAAATATATTATAAATAATCTCAATTTTTAAGAAAGGTATCTGCAATTTCAACAATACTTTTACTCAGTTAAGCATTTATTTAAGTGCATTGTGCATAAGAACTGACCTCAGTGATTGTACAATGTTGCAAAACATTTATTCACAGTTTTTGGAACTTAAAAACACTGTCCTGCATCACAAAATACAACAGACAAAAACTAAGAAAAGATTTAAAATCAATTTTCAACATCTGGGAAGCAATTTGAACAAATTATCTGGCTTCACACATTTGAAATCTTAAGTGTCAGCTGTTTTAAACAGACATTTGATTAAGTGCATTTGTTGATGCATAAAATGCATACATATAGAAAAACTTGCATACATAACATGTATGTATGTTAGCATGCACGAGAAATATGAGGTTGCCAGGGCCAAAATAAAAAGCTGGTAAAGCATAGAATCGAACTTGTTTACAGAACCTGAAGCTCAGTGCTGCCATCTGCTGTTAGTTCCGCTGCAGTGTTGCATCATGTTGTGTGCTCTGAATAAAACACAGCGCCCCTCGTGGACAGTATAGGAACTGCAGATTTTCAATTAAACGAAGTATATGTTTTTTCTTGAATAATGATAATGCATTTAGCCCCCGGGCCGGACTAAATCATTCGGCGGGCCGGTTCCGGCCCGCGGGCCGTACGTTTGACACCCCTGCTCTAAATGATAAATTTCCTCATGGTTTCCTGAAGCTGCAGGTAAACAACATAAAACCAAGTCAGGAAAAGGTCAGAGGAGTGAGACCTCCTCTGGGTTTCCTGCACGGTAGCTTTAGATAACAAAAACACCACAACACAATAAACAAGCAACAAATAATACAATTTATCAAAAGCCATAATCAAAATCATCAGATATATATAAAATATATGAATCAATGTTACAGTTGTTATTAATCTAACCAGCTGGTTTTTAGCCTTGATTTAAAGGAACTCAGTGTTTCAGCTGTTTTGCAATTTTCTGGAAGTTTGTTCCAGATTTGTGGTGCTTAGAAGCTGAAAGCTGCTTCTCCTTGTTTGGTTCTGGTTCTGGTGCAGAGCAGAACCAGAACCAGAACCTGAGGGGTCTGGAAGGCTCAACATCAGGTCTTCAATATATTATGGTGTTATAAAATGGCAGAAACCTTGCTCTTTTTTCCAGTTTTAGTCAGAACTCCAGCAAATCAATCAGCTGATCCCCTGGATCAGCTGATTGATTTATTAGTCAGACCTGTGAAGACACTGTTGCAATAATCAATGCGACTAAATATAAACGCATGGATGAGTTTCTCTAGATCTCACTGAGACATTAGTCCTCTCACCATGGAGATGTTCTGCAGGTGGTAGAAGGCCGACTTTGTAACTGTCTTTATGTGGCTCTGAAGGTTCAGGTCAGAGGTCATCACTACTCCCAGGTTTCAGCCTGACCTTCTAAAGGTCTTTTGAGCCAGTGCCAAAGAACATGTAAACCAAAAATAATAAGTTCCCCAAAGCAGAACCCTGAGGTTCACCAAAATGAAGACAACACAATGGAGACCGCAGTGAACAAGAAAACAATTAATGTTGTTTCAGAATGTTTCAGTCTTCCAAGGTTTAGTTACGTGGAATCTCATGGAATGATGTTAAAAGTAACAGAAACCTAAAAACATAATTAAAATGTTGGTCTTTAAAAACATTTTCCAGACCAAATTTTCACCATGAGTCGTAATTTGTCTTTTTTGTAACATTAGTAGTTCAAAGTGAGTTTATGTAACTGGACTGCGGATAAAAGGGACTCAACAGATGCCAAGGTTAAAAACTTCTATCGGAGTCAAAGTCCAAGTCTCAGGGGTCCTTATCTTTATCTGAAGGGACTTCCAGGTAGAATAAAGGTTAACTAAACATCCAGAGGGGCCAGCAGGCAATGGATGTCCTCACAGAAGCATCAACTGAGCGGCGGATACTGGAGGCCACCATGGAGAGGCAACTCGGGTCGTGGGGTGATGTTCTTCTTTCCCACACAGCAGAGATCCTGGAAGATCCTCCTGAAGTGGTTCCTGAACTTCACTCTGATGAAGGCGTACAGCAGCGGGTTCAGGCAGCAGTGCAGGTAGGCGATGGTCTGCAGCACAGACATTGCCGTACGCAGTGAAGACTCAGCATGACAATCACGATGTTCAAAATAACTGACGGTGTCATACAACAGGGCCAGGTTGTAAGGCAAGTGGCAGGCGATGAAGACCAGCACCACCACCATCACCACTCGGACGGCTTTCTGTCGCTGGACGTTTCTGGCTTTCTGCAGGGTGATGATGACTGCGGTGTAGCAGAAGATCATGATGAGCAGCGGCAGGAAGAAGCCAATGGCCAGTTGGGTGCTGGGAACAGCAACCTTCACTATTCTAGCAGTGTTGCTGTCATCAAATTTCCAGTCACAGACGTACTGTGGATCTGTTGTCTCTTCCTCTTCGGTGCCGTTGAACCAGACGATGTCATTATGTGATGGTTCGTACCAATGGTAGAAGTGGAAAGTGGGAACAGACACCAGTAAGGCAAAGATCCAGATCAGGGCACAGATGATGCGACTGTGTGACAGCGAGCGTAACCTGAAGCTCCGGCGAGCCTGGACGATGGCGATGTAGCGGTCGGTGCTGATGCAGGCTAACATTAGCATGCCGCTGTACAGGTTGACGCTGTAGGAACCACGCAGCAGCTTACAGGCCACCTGCCCCATCGGCCAAGAGTACAGCTCGTTGTAGACGATGAAAGGTAGAGCCAGCACGAACAGCAGGTCAGCGATGGCCACATTGAGCAGGTAGACGTCAGTCATGGATTTGGTTCTCTTGTAGAGGGCATAGGTGAGGATGACCAGGCTGTTCCCCACCAAGCCCAGGATGCAGATGATGGAGTGAATGTAAGGACCAACCACACCGTTCACACTGTTGCTGTTACTGAAAGAACACGGTTCAGAAAGTCCATCCTCATTGCTCTCGTTGTAGTCGTCGGCTGAATAATCAGAGTTAATGGAGAAGTTCATCTTCTTGAACTGTGATAAAAGTCAACAACAAAGTTAATCAAAATATGTTAAATTAAGACAATAGAAAGCATCGATTCCAAACGAGACACTTTCTGTTAGTGTTTCTCATGTCTGGTCCTCTGGCTCCACGGTCCTGCATGTTGTATGTGCTTCTTTCTGGAATAAGTGGCTGATTCACAGGCATCTGCAGCACTTAATGGCAAGCAGAAGAAGTCATGCAATCATTTCAATCAGGTGTTCTGCAACAGAGAAATATCTAAAATATGGAGGGAAGTAGTCCATGAGGACTGGGACTGAGACATTGGACATGCCCAGAAAATTTCCATCATCTGTGGGTACCTTAGGATGTGAGCTCTGAGATCCTAAGGTACCCAAACCTGACACCCTCCTCTCCACAACTATGCCTTGAGATCCTGTCCATGAAAGCCACAAACAAGATCAGTGTCACAGGGCGGCCCTGGCAGAGTCCAACTCACAGCTGGAAGAGGTGAGACTTTGTGCTGCTTTTGATCCACGATCAGGGATTGGATATTCCTTGGACGCCATCTGGATGCTCCCCAGAGGACACAGTCTGACGCCTTCTCCAGGTCCACAAAACACATGTAGACCGGATACTCCTTAGAAATTTCTCAGCCATCCTGAATGAGTGAAGCTGTCCTCCACAGTCCCATGGCCAAAAGAGCCACATCTCTGAGCCACCAAACGGTTTCCCAGAACTTCCTGCTGCACAGGAAGCCACCCGGCAATTTGTTCTTTCTTCTGAAAACTATTAGTCCATGTGGTCAAAGGTGACATTTCATGGAGAGGCTTGATTTTCTCCAGGACACCTTGAACCAATCAATGACTGAAGACCAAATTTGGAATGTGAATTGTTGCCTTTGAGATGAAGACTCAGAAAAATGGAGGAATGAACTGATCACAACCTGGTGACAAAGTGGATCTTATAATACTCTGGACTGGTTTCCCTGGAGTCCACCAGGGTCGACCCATTTCATCCATCCAATGGGTGGTGTTTGCTGAGAAAATGTCCGGGTGGCGACTTGGAGCAGCAAGTTTACCGGATCAGTTTATTCACCTTACATCCTTCAGCAGACGCTGGAATCTCTCACTGTCATGCAAAACG